>NW_024068718.1:0-105692 GCF_009389715.1 Phoenix dactylifera
AAAATAGGGCCTGCTATGGGAATAAAGGGTCCGAACTTAGTCCCACATCGGATAGATAGCGGAGAGGTCTGTTCCTTAAATGAAGGGGGGCAACCCTTTTCTCTTCGGAGGCATCTTTTGTGGGGCAAAACGTGCGTTGAGAAGAGACTATGAAACCCCTTCAAAGCGGACAATACCTTTGAGGAGAAGCAGTCGCTTCCGTTGCCTAAGCTTGTGTGCGAACTAAGCTTCTGGGGTTCGGGGGATACCCTCAGCCTTATCAATGGTGCTTTCGTTGAGAGCCCTTTGACTCCGGCACAGACCCTCCGCTGGGAGGGCTATGTTGTGAGAATAAAGGGTTCGAACTTAGTCCCACATCGGATAGGTAGCGGAGAGGTTTGTTCCTTAAATGGAGGGGGGTAACCCCTTTCTCTTCGGAGATGCCTTTTGCGGGGCAAAATCGTGTATTAGAAAGAGACTATGAAATCTCCTTCAAAGCGGACAATACATCTGAGGAGGAGTAGTCGCTTCCGCTGCCTAAGCTTGCATGCGGACTAAGCTTCTGGGGTTCGGGGATACCCTCGGCCTCATCAGGGCCCAAAATAGTAGATGCCATATTTATAGGATTTGCAGCCAATAGTAATGCCAATAGATTTCTGGTGACTAATTCAAAAGAAAATGATATTATTAACAATACTATTATAGAAGCCAGTGATGCAATATATTTTGAAAACACCTTTCTACTTAGAACTAGAGTAGATAGTGGTATAGCTAGTAGCTGTAGTAGAATAAGGACAGAGAAATAGAAGTAGAAGCAAAACCTAGGAGGAGTAAGAGATCCAAGGTAGCGAAAACTTTTGGAGATGACTTCTATACCTTTCTTATAGAGGACTCTCCAACTACTTTTGAGGACACAATGAAATCTTTGGATTCACCCTTTTGGAGAGAAATTGTGGACAATGAGATGCAGTCAATTATTCAAAACAATACTTGGGTATTGACTTATCTTCCTTCTGGCTGTAAAACTATAGAGTGCAAATGGATCTTTAAGAAGAAACTTAGGCCTGATGGCTCTGCAGATAATTTTAAGGCTAGATTAGTTGCCAAGGATTTTACACCGAGACCTAGGGTAGATTTCTTTGATGTCTATGCACTTGTAGCTAGGATTACTACTATTAGGGTCCTGATAGCATTAGCCTCCATCTATAAATTAGTGATTTATCAAATGGATGTGAAAACAGCTTTTTTAAATTGGAACTTAAATGAAGAAATTTATATAGACCAGCTAGAGGGATTTATAATCCCAGGTCAAGAAAATAAAGTTTGCAGACTAGTCAGATCTCTTTATAGTCTTAAACAAGCACCCAAGTAATGATACTTGAAATTTGATGAAACCATATTGACATTTGAATTTGAAATCAATAGTACAGACGAATGTGTATACCATAAGAGAGTTGGAAATAAACTTACGATCTTGTGCCTCTATATAGATGATATACTAATTTTTGGGATAGATCTTCAGATAGTTGATGAATTAAAGCAATTCTTAAGTCATAAGTTTGATATGAAGACTTGGGACAAGCTGACTTAATTTTAAATACCAAAATAATTAGAAGTGCAAATAATATTAAGTTATCCTAAAGTCATTATGTTGACAAGATTCTCAATAAATTTAATTATACCGATTGTCAGCCTGTCTCTACTCCTTTTGATCATTCTACAAACTTAAGAAGACTTAGGAACTCCTATCCTTCAAGGCCTATATGCTTAAATTATAGGTTCACTAGGATTTCTAGCAAACTACACTAGGCCAGACGTAGTATATGCTATGAATAGACTTAGCAGATATACTGTTAATTCAAATAAATATCACTGAACAACATTAGAGAGAATCCTTAGGTATCTTAAAGGTACCAAGTCCTATAGTTTGCACTTTAGTGGATTTTCTTCTGTTCCAGAAGGCTATAGGGATGCCAACTGGATCAGCGATACCTTATATGTTAAATCCACCATAGGATATGTCTTTCTCCTAGGAGGTGCTGTTGTGTCTTGAAAATCCACCAACAAACCTTGATATAGGAGTGCCATGGAGTTTGAACTGATAGCTTTACACACCACTAGCACTGAGGTTGAGTGGCTCAGAGATCTACTAATAGACCTTCCCATAGATGAGTTACCTTTACCACCTGTCTTCTTATATTGTGATTTACATCTGCAATAGATAAGTGCAATCAAGAAAATGCTAATATAAATGAGCAGGCACTTAAAAGTGCGTCATAAATTATTAAGATATAAATTAAAAAATAATGTTATTGTTTTGAATTTTGTAAAATCAAAAAATAATTGACTGATTAGCTTAAAAATGTTTGTTTAGAACAGTAGTTCTAGAGCCGTCAAGGGGGATGGGGCTTAGCCTATAAAGATAGATCACCACGGTGGGAACCCAACCTTAAAAGGTTCAATGGGTAGAACAAACCGGAGTGTGACTAAAAAGGAGCACTATTTTATGTTTTCCTCATCCCTATGGCGCTAGTACTCATAAAAGCAAGCGGTAGATAAGTTTGTTTATATACTCTTAATGAGTCCGAGACCAGGGCATGAGCTTCCTTGCTAGCTTCTTTATTAAGACTCACCTATATATGCAGTCATGAGCCGCGATTATGGAAAATTGGTGATTCCTAAAACACACTGAAAGATACATGTGCATGGCCATATTAGCGCAACTTGCTTAGAACCCTGATCGAGTTATATTATATATGCTATTGATTTAATCTGACCCATGAACCGAGTCAAGATTAAGACCACCTTGGCTCCACAGATGTAATTAATTGTTACTAAGTGAAGGTTCAAACCAAAAAGTACCTACACCTATTACATAATATAAGATATCCAGCATTTTATTTTGATTTTAAAATTATTTAAATTTTTGTGGGAGATTATTGGAAAAATTAAAATACGTATGCAGCCCAAGATTCGGCCATGTGCGCGTTTGAATTTCGCAAAACGCCGGTTGGGGCATTCGTGAAATCACCACGGTGCAAAAGACCAAAATACCCTTGCTCAATTACCCCCTATTTCATCCTATTCTGGACACGAAAAATTAAAGAAAAATATCAAAAAAATTATAGAGAAAAGTTCTTCCTCTTAGCCACTTTTGATTTTTAGTTTTACAATTTTATTCAGTTTATTTTATTTTTTTATTTTGTTTCTTCGCTGGATCTGCAAATCCGATCGGGTTCGATTTGGCTTCTTCTGAGACGTACCGAAAAAGAAGTTTAGGGTCATTGTATCTTTGAGGAGGATTGTCGGGAGACCCGTACGCGGGGGCAAACACTTCTTTGGAACAACATCTACGCGCTTCGACCTGCCTTCAATCAGGCTATTTTTCTAACTTTTATTTTTAATTTAATATTAGTAGATCTGTAGGATTTACAATTTTGTGATTTAAATTTATTCAATGATAGATTTTTTCGTGCTAGAATAAATTTTTTTTGTACTATAATAGATTTATTTGATGCGAATAATATACATATATATATATATATTTTCCATTAAGAATTTCTATTAATTGCATTATTGTGGAATTTGTATCCTAAATGTCAATCGTCAGCATATTGATGATTGAATTTTGTATGAATTAAAAATTAATAAAGTGTTATTTGGCATTATTCATCATTTCATCTTCAAATGAACTCTTATATGATGAAGTCCTTAGGACTTATGTTATGATAAAGGAGGATTTATCTTTGAGTCCTTAAACTTGTTTGCGACGAAATGATATGTTGTTACTAGGACGACAACATTATCGAGATTAGGTCGTTGTGTGACATATACGTTGGTTGTCCTCTTAACCAAGGAGTGTGGAGACACTGGTATGCCACACAAGTGAAGTGTAGAAGTACATTTCACTAAACGTGACCAATTCCGGAACGCTCTACTGTCGAGAGATGTTCCGAGTGGATATGGGTATAAGTTTGGCCCTCTGACCTGAGACCGCAACCTGTGACTAGCAAGCAACTCACTGTACTTTGGTACCGGACTACCTGAATTTCTAATTCAGTGACGGAAGGTCACTGGGTGCAGTCAAGTACTTGCGTAGTCAGTTGTGAGTCAAGATGGAATTGACCCCTCCTGAAAACAGGAGATAATGTCTTGTGATTAATTTAGCAAAACCTTGGCCAGGGTAATCCCAGTGAGGAGTCACGGGATATCTAAAGTTAATCACATAATGGATGTACTAATTATAGGGTTGACAGTGAGCTCTAAGTCATCCTGGCATTAGGAGTCAAAGGGATTGAATTATACAGTAACCATAGTTCAGGGTTCCAGAATATTTGCTTCGCATATATTCGACCTATCCGGACGTCGGGTACCATTGCTAGATGGTCACATCGATTAGTGTAGAAAATTGTTCCTATACTACCGGCTTAGGTTCGAACCTATGAGGTCACACGCATAGAAGATTCCTGATTGATCAAGAAAGCTGATGAATGATTAAGAATCATTCAGGGTAAATTTGGTCAATTTGATTGGCAAATTATCTTATAAAATAATTAAAGTAATTATTGAAGGATTAATTAGTAATTAAATTACTAATAAACTCAATTTGATTGAGTAATTGTGCTAAGGATGAGCCAAATTGAATTGGATTCAAGTTTGGGCTCAATCAGGGTTTTGACCTGATTGGATTTGGTCAGAACCAAAAAGGACTTAAGCTGATCAAATTAATTTTAAATTAATTTGTTCTTAATTGGGGATTGACCTAATTGAATTAGGTCCAACACAAAGTAATAATTCAATTTGATTGAGTTTGCATGAGCCAAAATTGAATTGGATTCAATTTGAGCTCAATCAGGGTCTGACCTGATTAGATTGGGTTCAACCAAATTGCTTTGTTTTAATTCGGGTTTGACCAAATTTGATTAGGTGCAACCCAAGGGGATTAGGCTCAGATGATGTGGCAATTATTGGTGACATGGAATTGGATTTCATGAATTTTAAATAAACCAAAATTATTGCATGGCACATGGACCCATTGCTTGACACATGGCGACATTGTTTATTATTTGAATTTAAATTCAAACATTAAGCAATGTGTTAAATGATTTTAATCACTCAAACCATCAGCCAAGGTGGCGTCTGAGTTTTTGAATGGATTAAATTCGAATTTCAAGAGGTGATTTCGAAATTATGAAGTATTTTACCTTGCCGCATGGATTTCAAATTCCTTCCCTCTTGCACATGTGTTTAAAATTTGAATTTAAATCAGATTTGGTTAAGATCTGATTTGGGTTGTTCCTATTTCTTTGCATGTGCCAACTAAAAGAGGTTTTCTGAAAATAAATTTTGAATTTTGAATGAAATTCGGAGGCCATTAAAAAGGGTCAAACATGGGCACCAAAACACATCCATTGCAGCCTTCTTCCTCACCCGCCTCCTCCTCCTCTTCTTCTCCATTTTAGATAGGGTTTTCAGGGTGAATATCTAGAAGATTCAAGATCAGATCTGAGTCCTCTACTTTCCTTACAAACCTCATCTCTATCTGCTTCAAGATGATTGATCAAGAGTTGATTGAATCCCGGCGGGCAGATTTCAGCTTTCAAGTGTTCTGCAGCTGCTAGCACTGTTGCGGAAGAAGATCCTTCAGGACTTCGCGTGTACTTCTCGTAGAGGCCATTCGTGTGCGTGGCTGCGAAGTCAAGAATCAGATTCACAACTTTCATCCATCATAAAAGATATTAATCTAGCATTAATCATTTATTATGGTGTCAAGGTCTAGGTCCAATTCCCCGAGGTTTTACCCTCTTTTGGGGCTCCTCACGGAGATATCTCCAGAATCCTTTCGATGGATATTCGGAGATTAATTAGAATAGAGTTCTTAAGTTTCAGATCTGATAATTAATCATGCATAAAAGTTTTAGCATAATTGTTTAAACGATTCCGTCATAATCCTATGTGTTCTTAAGGTGCTGATTTCTAGATTTGATCTTGTAAGCATGCATGAATTAAATTGTTTGATTCGGTTTTTCCGCTGTTTTAAAACTTAAAAAAGAACTACGTATGGCTTGATCCCCCTTATGAAGGGGTACGTAGGCAACCCGATCAGGTTCAGCCATGGTTTTCAAAAAAAAAAAAAATTCAGCATGCTAAACACCAAAGAACTTAGGATTCACTTTCAGTGGTATCAGAGCCAGGTTTATGTTTAAACTTTTATGTTTTAATTCTTGCAATTAAATCTGAAATCATTAACATGTTTAAATTAGATCTAAAGTGCTTTTATGATTGATTTAATTGCTGATTATGCATGATTAAGTAGATCTGAAATTTTGGATGCATATGATGCATGTTTGTGTTAGGATTAGTAACATGAATAAATCTGAAATCATAATATTGTTTAGATTAGATCTAAATAAAGTTTATGATTCATATGATCTCTGATTTTAATGAACAAATCAGATCTGAAAATAAAAGTAAAAAAACAAATACATAAGATGTATGTTGTTTGTATTAATTCATGTTGTTATGTATATGTGATGCATGAACATAAAACATAATGACTTAAACATGAATTAAATCTGATTACATGTGATTAATAACAAAAACTCAGATCTGAAAATGTGTTTTAAGAACTGAAAGATTGTAATTAATATGTAATTAAAAAGAAATATGCAATGATCAAAACTTTCATAAGTCTAAACTTAATTGAGAATTAAGTGTTATGAAATAGAATTGTAACTCAATTAATTGACATTGCATAATTTTTTGGGCATATGGGTTAGCTTGAATCAAGTTCTTAGGATTGGGTTAGACCTAAGGTTAGAATCAAACATGGTCTAATTAGAGTTAATTGATCAAATCTAATTAAGTAGTAACTAGATTAGGTCAAGGAAACTCTAGGTTAAATACAATAGTTGTAGATTGATCAATTCCATGTCTTTGATTAGACCAAGATGGAACTTGATTTAGGCTCAGAGGTGTAGCCCGAGTCATTTGAGTAATCAAATCGAAATTGATTAACCAGTCGGTGTCTAAGGTAAGTTTGGCAGTTTTGACCGGGTGGTTTTAATTGGGAGCTACTCGCACTGATTCGTCTTTGTCGAGTTAATGGCATATCCCTTCCACCGATCTCACTTACCTGGGCGACATGGTCAATCACATTTTGATTGGATCACTTAATGATTCGAGTTAGCCCATGCTAAGGAAAAATCAGTATGACTGATTTAGGTGTCTCCTTAACCGGTTTGAGTCTAATCTGATTTGGTGAAGTCAGTGGGAGAAATTAGACTAACCGGATCTCTCATCTATCCTAATTATGAATCCTCTAAAATTATTAGGTCCTTAAAATGAAAGGTTATGGAGATAACTAGGTCATAGCCTCCCATTAAGTTGGGTGATAATGGGTCCAATGTTTTGATAATTATTGGAGGCGCCACACGCCTGGTACTTATCAAGCATTGGAATTGTCATTCAATATATGATGAGTTAAGTGTACCTTCAATAGGCGGTCAGGTGAGCGAGCCACACTCGGCTTGGTCGTCTATTAGTTGATTAGACTTAACCCTATCATTTAATGGTTGGACCTGACTAGGGTATTCGGTGGAGGCGCCACACGCCTGCCGGAAAACCTAGGGCAAAATCATCACTAGAAGTTGCTTGGTGAAGCAATTGGTTAAGAACCTACCAATAGGTGCATATGGGTTGGCCGAGCCACACTCGGGCCTATATGGGATCTATTGGGTTCTTAGTGCCCACTAAAGAATTAGGAGTAATTTTTTCGAATTAGAGGTAGAGGCTACCAATTTGTATAAAATAGTGGAATATCTTTAGACTAAAGTCCAAGTCTACTGTGTTTAGTCAATTCATATACTAATAGCCAAATTTTCTTTTTATGCAGAAATGGCCACTAATTTATCACTTCGCTCATTGTTGGACAATGACAAGTTGACTGGTCCAAATTTCAATAATTGGCATAGGAAACTAAAATAGTGCTAGAGCATGAGAGGATTCTTTATGTGATAACGGATCAAGCACCTGAGCAGCCCGTTGCTAATGCATCAAGATCGGCCAGAGACACTTATCAGAAGTGGCTCAGTGATCGGATCACTGTTCGATGCATCATGTTGGCAGCAATGAGTGATGAGTTTAGTAGGCGTTTTGAGAATACGTAGCCGAAAGATATCATTCAAGTGTTGAATGAATCATTCGGCGTTCCTGACGACGTTGAGAGGCACAAACTAGTTGTGCCATCTTCAGCGCCGAATGAAAGATGGGACCTCGGTAATTGATCATGTACTGTACATGATTGAGTTGATCGAGCGTCTAAGCTCTCTTGGCTTTCCCCTTCATGATCAATTGGGGAGGATGCCATACTAAACTCATTGCCTGGATCATACCGTCCTTTCTCACTCATTTTCGTATGACGAAACCTGTAGTGAATTATCACCAATTGTTGGGGTTACTACAGACATTTGAGAATGATCACCAACTTCTTAAGAAGACGGTGAATTTAGTGGGAGGTTCATCCAAGGGTCGCTCCTTTAAGAAAGGAAAAAAGAAAAATAAAATCCAAAAAAACAGCGTGCACCATGTCAGTCCTAGTCAGAAAAAGAATTAAAAAGGCTGATCAGAGCAAGGCGGAGTGCTTCTTCTGCAAGAAGCAAGGACATTGGAAGAGGAACTGTCCTCTTTACATTGCATCCTCGATCCGAACCGGCCTAAGAAAAGTGGGCAATCAGTTGCCAATAAGTACTTATATGATAACACCTTGCAATTTTTCTATTGTGATAATTCGACCTGGGTATTGATACCGGTAGTCTTTTAATATTTGCAATTCGTTGCAGGGCTACAAGTCAGTAAGAGGTTTGAAGAAGGAGAAAGGTTCCTGAATGTTGGAGATGAAGACCAGTTCCAGTTCTAGCTTTAAGAATTCTTAAACTTGAATTCAGCTCTCATGTAAATATCCTTAGTGATTGTCACTATTGTCCAAGTTTCTATTGAATATTCATTTCTGTAGGCCTTTTGCCAAAAATGTTATGAAATATCAATAAAAAAGATTATTGCAATGTCATTTGGAATGGTGCTGTTGTAATGAATGGAATTCTGAGTAATGGCATTTACATTTTGTCACAGCCTGTTCATGTAATGTATAAATCCATAAGCGCCCTAGAATAGATAATGTCACGGATGTCTACCTTTGGCATCATAGGCTAGGTCATATTAACAAGAATAGGATGAACAGGGTAAGTAAAGAGGGAATCCTTGATGTTAATGATTGTGAATCATTGACAACCTGTGAATCATGTCTTCTTGGTAAAATGACCAAATCACCTTTTACCGGAAAAGGTGAACGAGCCAGTGATTTATTGACCCTTGTACATTCTGATGTATGTGGGCCAATGAGCACAGATGCTAGAGGTGGGTATTCATATTTTATTATGTTTACAGACGACCTTTCTAGGTAATGGTTATGTCTATTAATGAGACATAAATCTGAATCATTTTGAAATGTTCAAATTATATCGTAATGAATTAGAAAAACAAACTGGAAAGAGTATTAAAACTCTTCGATCAGATCGAGGAGGGAATACCTCTCCAGGAATTTTGACATATCTAGGAGAAAATGGATTCTCTCCCCAATGACTCCTCCTGGTACACCACAATATAATGGATGTGTCAGAAAGGAGAAATCGAACTCTGTTAGACATGGTTCGATCCATGATGGGATTTGCTAATCTGCCCATATCCTTTTGGGGATATGCTCTTGAGTCAGCCTGCTATATTCTAAATAAGGTTCCAAGTAAGTCTGTAAAATAAAACACCACATGAGATGTGGACTGGACGTAAGTCGATGCTCTCTCACCTTAGATTTGGGGGTGTCCGGCGTACGTCAAACGTTTTGAAGACAGACAAACTTGAAACCCAAGTCTGACAAATGTTTCTTTGTTGTTACCCTAAAGAAACTAAAGGATATTACTTCTACTTTGCTGAAGAACAAAAGTTGTTCGTAAGCAATAGAGCAATTTTCTTAGAAAAGGAATTCCTTGGTGAAGGAACAAATAGCTCTAATGTTGAGCTTAGAGAAGTTCAACATGTAGAAGATCCGACACCATCTACTGAACCAGTTGAGTCGGATTTGATTAGATTAGATCCAGAACCCATATTAGATGCACCATTAAGGCGATCGGGTAGAGTACCACGTCAGCCCGGACAGATACTACGGTTTCTTTGGTCCGGGATGGGGATCCTATCGAACTTGATGAAAACGATGAGGATCCGATCACATATATGGATGCAATGCAGAGCGTATGACTCTGATAAATGGCTTGGAGCCATGCAATCCGAAATTGGAATCCATGAAGGTCAATGATGTTTGGACATTAGTTGAACCCACCGGAAGGAATTAAATCCATAGGGTTGTAAGTGGATATTCAAAAGGAAACAGGGCGCAGACGAAAAGGTAGAGACCTATAAAGCCCGTTTGGTTGCCAAGGGTTATCGTCAACGTTATGGTATTGACTATGACGAGACGTTTTCTCTGTGGCAATGCTCAAGTCCATTCGGATTGTGCTTGCGATAGCAGCACATTTAGACTATGAAATCTGGCAAATGGATGTAAAGACCGCATTTCTAAATGGAGATTTAGAAGAGGAAGTGTATATGATACAACCTGAAGGTTTACATCTGCAGATGAGTCTAAAAGTGTGCAAGCTTCAAAAATCCATTTATGGATTAAAGCAAGCTTCAACGAAGTTGGAATATACGTTTTGATAAGGTAATCAAAAACATATGGCTTCATTAAGAATGAAGAGGAACCTTGCATTTATAAATGGCAAATGGTTCAGTTATTATATTCCTTATTTTGTATGTGGATGACATTCTTTTAATCGGAAATGACATTCCTGCATTACAAGGAATAAAGGTTTGGCTATCATCTCAATTTGCCATGAAGGATTTGGGAGAAGCATCTTACATCCTAGGGATGAAGATCTATAGAGATAGATCTAGAAGATTGCTTGGATTATCCCAATCCACATACATTGATACTATACGTGAAGAGGTTCAGTATGATTAATTCCAAGAAAGGCTATCTTCCGATGGGCCATGGAATTAACCTCTCTAAAAGGATTGTCCGACAACCCCTGCAAGAAAGAGAGAGTATGGATTAGAATTCCATATGCTTCGGCAGTGGGATCTATAATGTATGCCATGACATGGTACTAAGACCAGACGTGGCATACTCACTAGGAGTAGTGAGCAGATACCAGTCTGATCCAGGTAGCAAACCACTGGAAGGTTGTAAAAACCATCCTTAAGTATTTGAGAAATTACTAAAGATCAGTGGCTTGTCTATGGTGATTCTGACTTAAAACTTGAGGGATATACTGATTTCAAGTTTTCAGTCAGATCAAGATGATAGCAAGAGCGTGTCAGGATATATCTTCACTCTTAAGGTGGGGCCATCTACTGGAGAGTTCCAAGCAGCATACAGTGGCAGATTCTACATGTGAAGCAGAATATATCGCAGCATCTGATGCCACCAAGGAAGCTGTATGGTTGCGGAAGTTCATCACCGAGCTTGGAGTGACACCCTCCATTGATGGTCCAGTGCCTGTATTTTGTGACAATACTGGGGCCATAGCTCAAGCAAGAGAACCCAAAGCACATCAGCGGACCAAGCATATTCTACGTCGCTACCACCTGGTTCGAGAGATCATCGATCGAGGTGATATTGATCTTCAGAAATTGACACAAAAGAAAATCTGGCTGACCCATTTACCAAAGTCCTCGGCATCAAGAGTTCGACGAACAACAAGTCGAAGATGGGTATTAGATACTGTGCCGATTGGCATTAGGCTAAGTGGGAGTTGTTGGAATTGTATCCTAAATGTCAATCGTCAGCATATTGATGATTGAATTTTGTAAATGAATTGACAAATTAATAAAGTGTTATTTGGCATTATTCATCATTTCATCTTCAAATGAACTCTTATATGATGAAAGTCCTTAGGACTTATGTTATGATAAAGGAGGATTTATCTTTGAGTCCTTAAACTTGTTTGCGACGAAATGATATGTTGTTACTAGGACGACAACATTATCGAGATTAGGTCGTTGTGTGACATATACGTTGGTTGTCCTCTTAACCAAGGAGTGTGGAGACACTGGTATGCCACACAAGTGAAGTGTAGAAGTACATTTCACTAAACGTGACCAATTCCGGAACGCTCTACTGTCGAGAGATGTTCCGAGTGGATATGGGTATAAGTTTGGCCCTCTGACCTGAGACCGCAACCTGTGACTAGCAAGCAACTCACTGTACTTTGGTACCGGACTACCTGAATTTCTAATTCAGTGACGGAAGGTCACTGGGTTGCAGTCAAGTACTTGCGTAGTCAGTTGTGAGTCAAGATGGAATTGGCCCCTCCTGAAAACAGGAGATAATGTCTTGTGATTAATTTAGCAAAACCTTGGCCAGGGTAATCCCAGTGAGGAGTCACGGGATATCTAAAGTTAATCACATAATGGATGTACTAATTATAGGGTTGACAGTGAGCTCTAAGTCATCCTGGCATTAGGAGTCAAAGGGATTGAATTATACAGTAACCATAGTTTCAGGGTTCCAGAATATTTGCTTCGCATATATTCGACCTATCCGGACGTCGGGTACCATTGCTAGATGGTCACATCAATTAGTGTAGAAATTGTTTCTATACTACCGCTTAGGTTCGAACCTATGAGGTCACACGCATAGAAGATTCCTGATTGATCAAGAAAGCTGATGAATGATTAAGAATCATTCAGGGGTAATTTGGTCAATTTGATTGGCAAATTATCTTATAAAATAATTAAAGTAATTATTGAAGGATTAATTAGTAATTAAATTACTAATAAACTCAATTTGATTGAGTAATTGTGCTAAGGATGAGCCAAATTGAATTGGATTCAAGTTTGGGCTCAATTAGGGTTTTGACCTGATTGAATTAGGTCAGAACCAAAAAGGACTTAAGCTGATCAAATTAATTTTAAATTAATTTGTTCTTAATTGGGGATTGACCTAATTGAATTAGGTCCAACACAAAGTAATAATTCAATTTGATTGAGTTTGCATGAGCCAAAATTGAATTGGATTCAATTTGAGCTCAATCAGGGTCTGACCTGATTAGATTGGGTTCAACCAAATTGGCTTTGTTTTAATTCGGGTTTGACCAAATTTGATTAGGTGCAACCCAAGGGGATTAGGCTCAGATGATGTGGCAATTATTGGTGATATGGAATTGGATTTCATGAATTTTAAATAAACCAAAATTATTTGCATGGCACATGGACCCATTGCTTGACACATGGCGACATTGTTTGTTATTTGAATTTAAATTCAAACATTAAGCAATGTGTTAAATGATTTTAATCACTCAAACCATCAGCCAAGGTGGCGTCTGAGTTTTTGAATGGATTAAATTCGAATTTCAAGAGGTGATTTCGAAATTATGAAGTGTTTTACCTTGCCGCATAGATTTCAAATTCCTTCCCTCTTGCACATGTGTTTAAAATTTGAATTTAAATCAGATTTGGTTGAGATCTGATTTGGGTTGTTCCTATTCCTTTGCATGTGCCAACTAAAAGAGGTTTTCTGAAAATAAATTTCGAATTTTGAATGAAAATTCGGAGGCCATTAAAAGGGGTCAAACATGGGCACCAAAAACACATCCATTGCAGCCTTCTTCCTCACCCGCCTCCTCCTCCTCTTCTTCTCCATTTCAGATAGGGTTTTCAGGGTGAATATCTAGAAGATTCAAGATCAGATCTGAGTCCTCTACTTCCCTTACAAACCTCATCTCTATCTGCTTCAAGACGATTGATCAAGAGTTGATTGAATCCCGGCGGGGCAGATTTCAGCTTTCAAGTGTTCTGCAGCTGCTAGCACTGTTGCGGAAGAAGATCCTTCAGGACTTCGCGTGTTACTTCTCGTAGAGGCCATTCGTGTGCGTGGCTGCGAAGTCAAGAATCAGATTCACAACTTTCATCCATCATAAAAGGTATTAATCTAGCATTAATCATTTATTATGGTGTCAAGGTCTAGGTCCAATTCCCCGAGGTTTTACCCTCTTTTGGGGCTCCTCACGGAGATATCTCCAGAATCTATTCGATGGATATTCGGAGATTAATTGGAATAGAGTTCTTAAGTTTCAGATCTGATAGTTAATCATGCATAAAAGTTTTAGCATAATTGTTTAAACGATTCCGGCATAATCCTATATGTTCTTAAGGTGCTGATTTCTAGATTTGATCTTGTAAGCATGCATGAATTAAATTGTTTGATTCGGTTTTTCCGCTGCGTTTTAAAACTTAAAAAGAACTACGTATGGCTTGATCCCCCTTATGAAGGGTACGTAGGCAACCCGATCAGGTTCAGCCATGGTTTTCCAAAAAAAAAAAAAAAATTCAGCGTGCTAAACACCGAAGAATCTAGGATTCACTTTCAATTATTAGATCTATTTGCTTATTTAGGTGATATATTGCTAATGGAGCTTTCATCGTATAAGCACAAATAATTCTCTCACCATTGGATAAAGAGAGGATTGGTGGAACTCCTCGGATTTGTTGTCAAATTTTGGGGTTGGCCGATTGTGGAGTTGCTAAATCATCGTTTCTAGATCCAGTATACTCTTTCATGTGAGCATATCAGGAGCCCCAATACATTTATTTTTCTATTAGAATAAGTTCTAATAAAAAAAATAGAGAAATAGAGAGTTAAAATATTATAAATATGGTCTTAATGCCATGTTTAAGTGGACAACAATTTCTTTGTTTACTATGTTACTCGAAGTCTTTGCATTGAAGTGGGCCAATGAAGACTATTTATTAAAGGGGTTTGTCTTGCAATAATAGTGTGGCACTTGCTCATATCATATGGTTGAGAGAAGTTATTTGGAAAGCAAAGGTTTTTTAATTAATTAGAGATGTGATCATCATAATGGGTGACTGAGAACGAGATAATTAAGATCTTCAATTGTCTTGCTCAATGTAAAAGGTGGAGAATTTGGAAAGACATGAGATTTTTTTGGATTGAGATATTGAGGTTTTGCAAGAGCTGCTAATATTTAGGATCAAGATAGTGAAATCTCAGCTAATATCGTAAATACGTGATTAGCAAGCCTATTGAGGTATTGGTTTGAAATTTATTAATTAAAAATACATTTAAAAACCAAAAAGATGATAAAATAATATCAACTAATATATTTATCATACAGGCTGATCCCTTGAGATTTACTGCTTATAATAGGGGCCGAAGTTTCATGCATATTGTATCTAGGGTGCTCACTATTGATGCAAATCAAGATCTTAATTTAGAATCTTGTTTGGAAATGATAAGCCATTTGATGGATGGACCCTAGGCTCTCTAAGACACTTCACATCAAACTTACTTCTTATTACAAAATATAAAATTGTATCACTCTATATATACATGCACGTCAAGCAATCAAACATTTTTTGAGAGAGGGGAAAGAAACTTCTTCTAAGTATCTAGGGTTCCCACTATTGATGCAAATCAAGATCTTAATTTTAGAACCTTGTTTGGAAATGATAAGCCATTTGATGGATGGACCCTAGGCTCTCTAAGACACTTCGCATCAAACTCACTTCTTATTACAAAATATAAAATTGTATCACTCTATACACACACACACACACATGCACACGCACATAAAGCAATCAGACATTTTTTTGAGAGAGTGGAAAGAAACTTCTCCGAAAGTATTCATCTTTTTAAAGTTTAAAGTTGTATATATATTTTTATCTCACAAGAAATAAAAGAAGAAAATTTTCCTGCTTGAAGGTGCAAAAGTCTTCATCCTTAACAATTCTTCCTAAATGAGAACGTTGCTTTCAGATAAGATGCTTTTCAAAGTTATTTTATAAGTGGTTATATGTTTTTGGCATCATTATCTCTTAGGAGGCAAAATGCCAGTTAAAGATGAGACACACTTAATTCTTGCTCTTTTGCCACTTGTACATGGGAAAGGTAACACATACATTTATTTAAGAGAGCTTATGTTAATGCATGTAGCTCATGAGAAAGAACAAGATTAATTGACCAAAAATTTAGCCTAAGCTATTGTTTCATCTCATCGATTTAGAAGGTAACAGCTTTAAATCCTATTTAGATATTTGAGGATTTTTAGATTCTTGTAGGTAAATTCTATTTCAAAACATTTTGCATTTTGAAGACTTCTAATTTAGTTTTCTAGTTCAAGTTCAAACAAATTATGCAATTGTGGTCTAGGGATGAAACTATAACTTGGATTGAAAATGCTACCAAGAAAGCCACTTCATAAATCCTTCTATTAAACTTTCATGCTACCTACAAAGGTTTCTGTAACAACCTTACTTGTAAAGATTAGCAGAAGGTATTATTTAATTTTCTTATTCTTATAAGCCTTGTATAAGTACCTAATATCAACTAACACATAATCAATGTAGGACTAAATGCGCCAGCACAGATTCTCACATACTCTTCTTGTTTGAGTCCTGATATTTTATGGACCAGATTTGCTTCGACTATCATTTTCAATAACTTATGACTTTATTCAAAAAGGCTAATCAAAAGATATTATTTAGGTTTCTTGATCCTCGATAAATATCCAAACTCTCTCCAGCATATAATGAATGTAGGATTAAACATATGCCACCATGGGCTCTTGTAGTTTTGCCCATAGAGGGGCTTGTCATGGGAATACCTCACTCTATTTTTCCATATATATATATATATATATATATATATATATATATATATATATATATATATATATATATATATATATATATATATATATATATATATATATATATATATATATATATATTAATGAGAGGTTAATATGGTTTTGCTAAGTAGAACAACCACACATTCACCTCCCCAACCCCTATCCCCAAAAAATAAAAAAAAGAGAGAAAAAAGAAAAAAGAAACCAACCCTGAAAAGAAAACCACTCCCTCAAAATAGAAGTCGATGGACGTAAACTACATATTGCCACGCTGGGAATAACTACCACTCAGGTATCCATAATCGTTAAAATCTTGGCAAATGTGGGATTAAAGTGTTTTCTGTACAGCCACCAAAAGACTTGATCAATTAGGAAATTGACACTCGCACTATCTCAAGCATAATTTCTATAATTACCCCTTTATAGATGCTTTTCGCGGCTGATTTTTTTTTTTTTTTTTTTGGCTTGTTCTCCATCATAATTATTTGGCAAACGGAATATAAGTTGGTACCTTGGTGTGAGGTCCCTCTCTCTCTGTGAATGATATGAGGATGACAAGATGATCATGAGCCTCACATCATAATCTCACATGAAAGAGAAAGGGAAAGAGCAATCAACCATTCATGCAGTTGGGATGTCGTTTTAGCCGACAAACAGAAGAGATAGAAATGAATCCAAAAGAAGGAAAAGAAAGTATAATTTCTGTTCCACGTTACATACCATACCATGGAGGCCTGTCTGATGGCAGCTGGGACAAAGGTCTCCACCTAATAAAACAAGGTAACACTGAAGTGACCTACCATTTTATGACCTCCTATTATGATTATTAAACTGATCAGTGACTTGTTTAACTTAAATAAGCTGACCAAAATTATACCCACCTTCTTAAAAATATTATCACTCTTCGATAAAGTGGTTTCTATATTGTTAAATTATACAAGGTATAGTCCTCTTGAAGGGCCTATCGATAATAGCGATGGAGTGTAATAACCCAAGGCCTCACATGTGGGGTCATTATCCAATCCACTTTAATACCATATGCTATAATTAATCTAGAATCCCATCTAAAAGATTAGTCTGAAGATATTATTCAGTATCCCTATCATACAACAAATATGGAACTAAGTGCATACCTGAATGCACTTTCACATGCTGATCCTCCAATCTTAAATTTTCTAGGAGATATTATAAGGGTTTAAGTTAATTAACTGTCCAAATAATATGCACAAAATGAAATGGAGGCAATAAGAATGTCTTAAGCTTGGATCTTGACTGACATTGTTGCAGACACATTTTCTCTCTTCTTGTGATTGGTTCTGCTACCAAATTACAAAATCCAAGATGGTACACCAAGCTTGGATCTTAATAGACTGACTAAAGTAGCTAGGAGGATGAGACACAAGCAAACAACAAGTGCTTCCTGTTTGTTTCTTGGGACTTCAGAACAAGTACCCTGTTGCCATAATTTGGAACATTACAATCTAAGAACACCAAAGTATTTGAGACTCAATCGACCAAGAGTGTAGTTATTTTAAGAATGAATTGTCCTAATTCGTGTTACATTATATCGATTGAAATTAGAGTACCCCCGAATAGATGATTGCAATAGATCTTTTCCCAGAAACAGTGGTTACAAACAGGTCCAACCTTTCTAATAATCCGAAGGCAAGTCAGTTGATTGGACCACCGATTGAGAATAATGTACATATAATACAACAATGAATGGTCCTAAGTTCTATTTGGAGTGTCACAGACAAAACTTAGCTATAGAACTAAGGGCCTCTTTTAAGCCCCCTAGAGCCAGCTCACATTGGAAAAAAGTCCCTATCATGAGGCTTAAGATGTTTGTCTTATGGCTAATAAGTTCGAGCATGCTATGCAATAAGGGATTCATGAATTAATTTTGTCTTCTCCATCATTGACATTAGGTTTTGGAGTTGGCCATGTAGAAGCTAAAGCTAAGCAACTGACACCAGGATCTCTATGAGCAGAACAAGTGTTCGACAGATTCTATTGTGGCTAATTTAGCTTATTTTATTTCTTAATTAGTGATTCATAGTGTTAGGACCACTTAAACATATCCTGTGTGGCTTCGGATAGCAACATTCCTTGTGGTTTGGGTGATAACAAGGCTTGCAGGCCACCGGAGTTAATTCCTATGCAATTATGAATGCAATCATTAGAAAGGTAGATCTATAATAATAGTAGATTTTTACATCCTGAAACTATACATTCCAGTTAGCCACACACACACTGTCACGCCCCAAATCCGGATCATGACACGGCCGTGCTATTGCTATCTTATGGACACAATAACACGAAGCCACTTAAAATTTCGTAATAAAAATAAATAGTTTCATTTACTAATGTCATAACATTAGTGAAGAAGTTGGAACAGTACAGAGCTTCTAAAATCTGATTATTACATAACATTTTCAATTACCCCAACCCTGAATAACATCAAGCTCCCTACTCCTAGTGGTCTTAATCATCTGTAGGAAAAAAATAGATAAAAAGGTATGAGCTACACAGCTCAGTAAGTAACCAGGTACTATCTTATTGGATCAAGTACAATTATGCCAATGCAGTGATTAAAAAGCCAACAGTTGTAGTAAAATAAAACATTTTATAGATGATATACACAAATCAAGTGATAAAGCAATGCATGTTCTATCCATAAAAGTTCATAATCATGATAATGCAAGTCATATAAAAATATTGCCATTTATCCATACTTTATAAAACATACTCTCAGACGGATGTGCTGCTATGGTCACTATAATCCCGTGACAGGGCCTGTTAATCTTAGTCGACTAATTCTGTTATTCGTTACCAACTTTAACCCGTTGGCAGAGAGCCTGTTATTCTTTGGATGCTAGCTCCAGGGTGTCGACTGGCCTCTATTTCTAGAGGTGGTCATAGCTATCTGAGAGTTCATAAATCATATTCTTTTTCTTTCATAAATCATAATCATCATAAATAGGTTTGAAAATGATAAATGGCATTATATAATTTAAAATGCATAAACATGCCTCAAATATCATTTTTCATACAGTCTAACATAATCATAAATTTCATAACTCATACACCATCAAATATTCATGAAGGATGCTCTTTAATCAAATTCATGAATTACATGCAATCATATACTTGATCCTAATTTTGAGAAAAATATATCATAAGCAATACATTTTCATAATGATGAATAAACAGTAATTTAAAAACTTTAAGATCAGTGCCAAGGTTACTTACAGCAATATGCTTTCCAATTTCTTACGTCCGGGTGACAAATCCTTGATCACCTAAATAAATCACATAGGGGTCATATTATTCTCTATTTATTTCATAATTTTCTAATTTATCATAACATGAATTTACTTGCTTGGATCTCAAGTCCAATTTACCTAATTTAGAGCCCTTGGCCTCGATTTAGAACCAGATTGGGTTCACGTAAGTCAATTGGGTCTTTAATTAAAGAATTGGGCTCGGTTCTTGATTGGGTCTAGCCCTATCGGGTCAATTTGGTCTTCTGATTATGTTATTGGGCTCAATTTCAAGTCCAATTAGGTTTAATTTTGGTCTAGGGTCAATGTGGCTCATCTAGGCTTGAGTCAGGGTCAGCCCAAAGTCAATTCGGTCTCAATTTAGTTAAACTGGTTTTGAATTGGGCTTGATTCATATTCAATTTAGGTCTGCTGAGACTAACTCAGTTTAATTAGGTTCAGACCTAACTCAATTGGGCTTAATTTGGTTCGGATTTAACCCAATTTATAGTTTGGGTTCGTCCGGACTTAGCCCAATCTGACTGGGCTCGGTTTTAGTCAAATTTGGTTAAACCCATTTTTCTTTTCTTTTATTTGGGCCTAACGGGTTCGGACCCGTACTCGGATCAGACCCGTTAGGTCGGACCCGTTAAGGGTCTCTCTCTTTTTTTTTTTTTTTCTTTTCTTTCCTTTTCTTTTCTTTTTCTTTTCTTTTTCTTCTTTTCTTCTTTTTCTTTTCTTCCTTCTTCCTTCCCGAACCTTCTTCTCCCATTTTTTTTCTTTCTTTTTCTTCTCCTCCTCTTCTCTTCTCCCGATTTCTCCTTCCCCCTTTCTTCCCATTTCTTCTCCCATGGAGGGAGGAGGGCGAGCTCGGGAGGCTTGGGGAGAACGGGCAGCGGCTGATGGCGCCCGGCGGCCGGCCTGCGGCGCCCACGGCCACACCCGCGGCCGTGCTCGGGGGCGCATCGGCGGCCCGCGGCCGCGTCTGCCTCCCACTGCCGGCGACCCGCGTCCCACGGCCGACGACCCGCGGCCCACGGCCGAGGCCGGCGCCCGCGGTTGCGGCTATGGATCAACCACCAGTAAGTTTTTTTTTTTTTTTCTTCTTCTTCTTCTCCCGCGGACGGGAGATCTGGCTCTGGGAGGGCCCGAGCCGCAGCCGGCGGCGCTCCCCGGCACCGGCCGCCCTTGCGGCCGCCGCGGCTTATGGCCTCCCTTGCCGCCGCGGCTTGCGGCCGACGCAGCTTGCGGCCGACGCAGCTTGCGGCCATCGCAGCCGGCGCCCGCCGCCATCTTCCTTTCTTTTTCTTTTTTTTTTTAACTAGATCTACAAAATAAATTAGGAAGAAGGGCTTTACCTGCTCTGAAGGGGATCGTTAGTCTCCTATTCCGATGACGTAGCCCTCTGCTCCAGCAGCGTGGATCTAACACTGGGTCCTGCCAATCGGAGAGGATTGTGAGAGAGGGAGACAAACAGTGGAGGAGGAGGATGAACGGGTGGTGAAATGGTAGCCGATCGGGGCTTCTTGTAGCCTCGATCACTGGGAAGGCGGACGGTTGTAACCGCCCACCATCAGGCGTTACGAACGCCTGCACGATGGTGTAATGCCCTCCCCCCCCCTCCGTTTCTCTTGGAAGTGGGGCGGTTATCACATTCTCTCCTCCTTATTAGAATTTCGTCCTCGAAATTTACATACCTGTATTCTCAAAGAGTTGCGGATGTCTTGCTCGCATATCCTCCTCAAGTTCCCATGTGGCCTCTCTCTCCGAATGGTTGCTCCACTGAACTTTCACATAGGGGATGATACGTCGCCTCAGGACCTGCTCCTTATGATCAATGATGCGTAAGAGATACTCTTCATAAATCAGGTCTCTATCAATTTGCAGGGGCTCGTGCTGTACTATATGGCTGGGATCAGGAATGTATCTCCGTTGAAGAGAAACGTGAAAGACATTATGCACACTGGATAACTCTGGTGGCAAAGCTAGTTTGTAAGCAACCTCCCCTACTCTGGAAAGAATCTCAAAGGGTCCAATGTAGCGAGGATTCAATTTACTATGTCTTCCAAATCTTGTAACACCTTTCGAGGGTGAAACTTTTAAGAATACAAAGTCCCCCTCCTGAAATTTCACTTCTCTTCTTTTCTTATCTGCCCAGCTTTTCTGTCTATCTTGAGCTGCCTTGAGCCTTTTCCTGATCAGTAGAATCTTCTCCCTAGCACTCTGAACTAATTCAGGGCCCAACAACTTCTTCTCTCCAACATCATCCCAATGTAAAGGAGACCGACATTTTCTTCCATACAAGGCTTCATAAGGTGCCATCTGGATGCTAGAATGATAACTATTATTGTAAGCAAACTCCACTAGTGATATATGATCATCCCAACAACCTCCCAAATCAACAGTGCAAGTCCGCAACATATCCTCCAGGGTTTGGATCGTCCTCTCTGACTGACCATCAGTCTGAGGGTGATAAGCAGTGCTGAGTCTCAGATCAGTGCCCATGGCAGTCTGGAAGCTTCTCCAAAATCCAGATACAAAACGGGGGTCCCGATCAGATACAATGCTTACTGGTACCCCATGTAAGCGCACAATATCATCAATATACCTCTGAGCCAACTTGTCAAGTGAAGTGCCAACCCTAAAGGGTAAAAAGTGAGCTGACTTCGTGAGGCGATCAACAATCACCCACACTGCATCATTCCTCCTTACTGTCCTCGGAAGCCCAATGACAAAATCCATAGTAATGTGCTCCCATTTCCACTCTGGAATCTCTAGTGGTTCTAGCAAACCAGCCGGTCTCTGATGCTCAGCTTTTACTTGCTGACATACCAAGCACCGAGCTACAAATCCTGCTATCTCTCTCTTCATGCCGTTCCACCAGAAATGTTCCCGTAAATCTCTATACATTTTAGTGCTGCCGGGATGAATAGAGAAACGAGACTGATGAGCTTCCTCCAGAATCTCTCTTTTTAGATCAGCATCCCTGGGCACACATAATCTACTGCCAAAATGCATAGTACCATCCGGGTGAATTCGGAGTTCGGGTCGTAACCCTCTCTCCACATCATTTCTAAGCTGACATAAATGTGCATCTGTCTGTTGAGCAGCTTTTATTCTTTCTATCAAGGTAGGTTGCACCAACAAACTAGCCAACATACTTCCAGCACCCTTGGTAATCACCTCGATCTGCATCATATCAAAATCTTTCAAAATCTGCTTCTGAGTGGTAAGCAAAGATATGGAGCCCACTGCTGACTTCCTACTGAGAGCATCTGCCACAACATTAGCCTTTCCCGGATGATATTTGATGCTTAGATCATAATCTTTTAGTAGCTTAAGCCATCTTCTTTGCCTCATGTTTAATTCCTTCTGAGTAAATATATACTTTAGGCTTTTGTAATCAGTAAAAACCTCACAAGGCTCACCATATAGATAATGTCGCCAAATCTTCAGAGCAAAAACCACTGCTGCCAACTCCAAATCATGTGTCGGATAGTTCTGCTCATATGGCTTCAACTGTCTAGAGGCATAGGCTACTACTTTATCATTCTGCATTAGTACACAGCCCAATCCTTTCTTGGAGGCATCACTATAGATGATGAAACCCCCAGTACTGGTTGGCAAAGTAAGAATAGGAGCAGATACCAGCCTTTGCTTTAGCTCTTGAAAACTTTGCTCACAATCTTCACTCCATACAAACTTTGCTCGTTTCTGGGTCAGACGAGTCAAAGGAGTAGCGATTCGAGAGAATCCTTCCACAAATCTTCTATAATAACCAGCCAAACCCAAGAAGCTTCTGATTTCAGTGACATTAGTAGGACGAGGCCAATCCACCACTGCTGTCTTCTTGAGAGGGGTAGCAACAAGTAAAGGCTCATCTAACTTATCAGGCATAAGATGCAAGGATGCAGAGAACTTGGAGGATATAAAGGAATGTGTAGCGCCAGAATCAAATAGTACTGAAGCATCAACAGAGTTGATGGGAATCATACCTGCCACAACTCTGTCACTGGCACTAGCATCCTGTCGTGTCAGTGCGTACACCCGTGCAGCTCCTCTCTGCATCTGATCAGTTGGTCTAGAAGGTCCAGATTCAACTTTCTTTTTGTTCGGGCAATCTCTGGCTATGTGTCCTGGCTGCCCACATATAAAACAGGCTCCCATCCTCTTCAAGCAAGGACCAGAATGCATTTTGTCACAGTAATAACAAGCCTTAAATTTCTTCTTCTTGTTAGGAGGGCCTTCAAAGTTTCTTGGTCGGTTCATTAGATTCCTTGACGTCTCGGCCCTTTTCTGCTCACCTCTTTCCTTCCCTGATTTCTTCAGATCTGCTTCTACCTTCAGTGCTCTCTCCAGGGCCTCTCCGTAGCTGGTAAAAATCAGAACTGACAACCGGGATCGAATTTCGTCCCTCAAGCCTTGCTCAAATCTATTAGCCTTGCTTCTCTCAATCTCTATCATCTGAGGGCAGAACCGACCCAGCTTAGTAAATTTGTTGGCATATTCTAGCACAGTCATATCATCTGTCTGCCTCAGAGATAAAAATTCATTTTCTTTAGATATTCTGACTGACTCAGGAAAATACTGGTCATAAAACATCTTCTTGAATTCCTCCCATGTCGGTAGCTCGTCCTCACCCTCGAGTGCAGCTTCAATAGCAGTCCACCAGAACTCTGCATTCCCCTTCAGCATAGGGATAGCCAATCTGACCTTTACTTCTTCGGGATATTGCAAGGCTTTGAACATCTTCTCTACCTCCCGAATCCAGGTCTCAGCAACCAGAGGGTCAGCTCCACCGTCAAACATAGGTGGGTTGAGCCTACGGAATCGCTCATAGTAGGACTCAATGGACTGTGCAGGTCGGACAGTGGCCTGCACCTGCTGCTGCATCTGCATCTGCATCTGCTGCTGCACCTGCTGCTGCATCTGCATCTGCTGTTGCATCTGCTGCTGCATCTGTTGCTGCATTTGCTGCTGCATCTGAAGGAGCTGAGTCATCACCTGACTTGCTCCTGCAAAATCGGCCTGGGTGGCAGCTGGGTTAGGAGTTTGCTCGGCTGCCTGCCTGGCAACTCCTCTCCCTCTTGCTCCTCTCCTCTGAGCTGCAATATTTGCCAAGACTTCATTCTCTCTGTTCCTCATTTTCACCTAAAAAAAAAAATATTAGCATAATTCAATTAACTAATTTTCTTTATTTTGAATATGCCGAATTTAATTTAACGAGACTTAACTACCCATTTCCCTTACTAAATTTTTTTTTTACCCTTTATTAAACCTATTGCTCTGATACCAAATGTCACGCCCCCGCCTCTACGAGGCACGTGAGGCACCTAGTGCCCACGTGGGGGCCACATGAGGGGGGAACACGGGCCTCCCCTGCCAGATATTGTCCGGTTCTGGGGCTTCACGCAAGCATCCTTCACCCCTCCCCGGTTTTATTTTCCACCCAAAACGCGTCTGCAGGATTAGGAGATACCCGCCTCATATGCCCAGGCTCTGGAACGAGTCTTTCCGATGTGGGACTATTGGGCCTCACACCCTTCCCACCATCGGACAAGAGTCGTCCTCGGCTCTGATACCACTAAATGTCACGCCCCAAATCCGGATCATGACACGGCCGTGCTATTGCTATCTTATGCACACAATAACACGAAGCCACTTAAAATTTCGTAGTAAAAATAAATAGTTTCATTTACTAATGTCATAACATTAGTGAAGAAGTTGGAACAGTACAGAGCTTCTAAAATCTGATTATTACATAACATTTTCAATTACCCCAACCCTGAATAACATCAAGCTCCCTGCTCCTAGTGGTCTTAATCATCTGTAGGAAAAAAAATAGATAAAAAGGTATGAGCTACACAGCTCAGTAAGTAACCAGGTACTATCTTATTGGATCAAGTACAATTATGCCAATGCAGTGATTAAAAAGCCAACAGTTGTAGTAAAATAAAACATTTTATAGATGATATACACAAATCAAGTGATAAAGCAATGCATGTTCTATCCATAAAAGTTCATAATCATGATAATGCAAGTCATATAAAAATATTGCCATTTATCCATACTTTATAAAACATACTCTCAGACGGATGTGCTGCTATGGTCACTATAATCCCGTGACAGGGCCTGTTAATCTTAGTCGACTAATTCTGTTATTCGTTACCAACTTTAACCCGTTGGCAGAGAGCCTGTTATTCTTTGGATGCTAGCTCCAGGGTGTCGACTGGCCTCTATTTCTAGAGGTGGTCATAGCTATCTGAGAGTTCATAAATCATATTCTTTTTCTTTCATAAATCATAATCATCATAAATAGGTTTGAAAATGATAAATGGCATTATATAATTTAAAATGCATAAACATGCCTCAAATATCATTTTTCATACAGTCTAACATAATCATAAATTTCATAACTCATACACCATCAAATATTCATGAAGGATGCTCTTTAATCAAATTCATGAATTACATGCAATCATATACTTGATCCTAATTTTGAGAAAAATATATCATAAGCAATACATTTTCATAATGATGAATAAACAGTAATTTAAAAACTTTAAGATCAGTGCCAAGGTTACTTACAGCAATATGCTTTCCAATTTCTTACGTCCGGGTGACAAATCCTTGATCACCTAAATAAATCACATAGGGGTCATATTATTCTCTATTTATTTCATAATTTTCTAATTTATCATAACATGAATTTACTTGCTTGGATCTCAAGTCCAATTTACCTAATTTAGAGCCCTTGGCCTCGATTTAGAACCAGATTGGGTTCACGTAAGTCAATTGGGTCTTTAATTAAAGAATTGGGCTCGGTTCTTGATTGGGTCTAGCCCTATCGGGTCAATTTGGTCTTCTGATTATGTTATTGGGCTCAATTTCAAGTCCAATTAGGTTTAATTTTGGTCTAGGGTCAATGTGGCTCATCTAGGCTTGAGTCAGGGTCAGCCCAAAGTCAATTCGGTCTCAATTTAGTTAAACTGGTTTTGAATTGGGCTTGATTCATATTCAATTTAGGTCTGCTGAGACTAACTCAGTTTAATTAGGTTCAGACCTAACTCAATTGGGCTTAATTTGGTTCGGATTTAACCCAATTTATAGTTTGGGTTCGTCCGGACTTAGCCCAATCTGACTGGGCTCGGTTTTAGTCAAATTTGGTTAAATCCATTTTTCTTTTTTTTTTTCCTTTTCTTTCCTTTTTCTTTTCTTTTTCTTTTCTTTTTCTTCTTTTCTTCTTTTTCTTTTCTTCCTTCTTCCTTCCCGAACCTTCTTCTCCCATTTTTTTTTTCTTTCTTTTTCTTCTCCTCCTCTTCTCTTCTCCCGATTTCTCCTTCCCCCTTTCTTCCCATTTCTTCTCCCATGGAGGGAGGAGGGCGAGCTCGGGAGGCTTGGGGAGAACGGGCAGCGGCTGATGGCGCCCGGCGGCCGGCCTGCGGCGCCCACGGCCACACCCGCGGCCGTGCTCGGGGGCGCGTCGGCGGCCCGCGGCCGCGTCTGCCTCCCACTGCCGGCGACCCGCGTCCCACGGCCGACGACCCGCGGCCCACGGCCGAGGCCGGCGCCCGCGGTTGCGGCTACGGATCAACCACCAGTAAGTTTTTTTTTTTTTTTTTCCTTCTTCTTCTTCTCCCGCGGACGGGAGATCTGGCTCTGGGAGGGCCCGAGCCGCAGCCGGCGGCGCTCCCCGGCACCGGCCGCCCTTGCGGCCGCCGCGGCTTACGGCCTCCCTTGCCGCCGCGGCTTGCGGCCGACGCAGCTTGCGGCCGACGCAGCTTGCGGCCATCGCAGCCGGCGCCCGCCGCCATCTTCCTTTCTTTTTCTTTTTTTTTTTTTAACTAGATCTACAAAATAAATTAGGAAGAAGGGCTTTACCTGCTCTGAAGGGGATCGTTAGTCTCCTATTCCGATGACGTAGCCCTCTGCTCCAGCAGCGTGGATCTAACACTGGGTCCTGCCAATCGGAGAGGATTGTGAGAGAGGGAGACAAACAGTGGAGGAGGAGGATGAACGGGTGGTGAAATGGTAGCCGATCGGGGCTTCTTGTAGCCTCGATCACTGGGAAGGCGGACGGTTGTAACCGCCCACCATCAGGCGTTACGAACGCCTGCACGATGGTGTAATGCCCTCCCCCCCCCCCCTCCGTTTCTCTTGGAAGTGGGGCGGTTATCACACACACACACACACACAAACAGGCCTTGGACATATCAGCTTCAGACTAGGGCCCTCTTATATCCCTCCAATAAATTTTTTGCTTCATAAAAAAATGGGGATAAAATTTGAAATTGATAGTAAGGCCTCTAAAAACAGCAATTGAAATTGAAAGGGTCTCTTTGAAAAGTAAGCCATGCTCAGCTGTAATAATTATGTTGAGAAACTCCAGCATATTTAACTCAGAGAAATATTAATGGTGCTGTGCTCATGGAGACAGCTGAGATCGATATATGAGATCATGATTTTTGGAAATTGTTTGAGAGTTAGGAGGAATGCTTTGTTGCTTAAAAGCTACTTGATCCCTTGTTAAAATTTACTGCAATGCTACGACAGGGAGAAGGTGAACGAGATAAACATGAATGCAGAATATAAATATATGTGCCACTCGGCAAATGAACATGGAGATTTAGCAGAAGAGAAGGAAAATAGTCTCTATTGCTGAGAACTACAGAAAGCTATATTTGTTGCTAACTGCGAATAGTGCTGAAAAAGGCAGAATTGGACACTCGACCAACAAGCAGTCATATTTTTGCCTTTGTATATGGAGATAATAAACAATGGTATCAACAATAGCAATAGTGATGCCTAATTATCCTCCTAAGATACAATAGTAACAATAACTACTGTAGAACTTATTATTTGTCTTTGTTGTTGTAGCTGTTGTTGCTGTTGTTTCTATTGTTGCTGTTATTAAATTTCCAAGTTTGCCTTGAAAAGTACTTTCTCATTTATGATAGTAAATACATCAACCCAACTCTGTGTGCACATACCAACGTATCCTCATTAACAACATCAGCAACACGTCAAATTTAAATATGCACGACCAATGAAAACATGAGGGTAGGCAACATCAAAAGCATTATTATTATTACTATTATTACCATTATTCCTTCTCAATGAGAAGCATGATATTAAGGAATACAGTTAGTCAAAATTCAGATTAATGGAGGACCTTATGCGCATGCCAATCACATCCCACAAGGTTTTTGCAGTTGTGCACTCCAACAATATATGTTCCAAAGTCTCCTCAATGGCACAAAGATCACAGATAATTGGAATGCCATTGAGCAATCCTCTCTGAGCAAGTAAAGTCTTACAGGGAATTCTTTTCCAAAGAAAAAGGAGAACCCTTGGTGCAGCTGCGATTCTCCAGAAGAGAAAATAATAATTGGGTCATAGAAGAGTCAAAGTCCTTCTCCTGATTTAATAGCTTGCTGATATCCTTGTTTGCACTCTTGCAGATCAAGTTCTAAACCAAGCAAAGCAGTCAGTAGAAACCAACTTTGGAATCGCAAAAGACAGAATTTCCTTAGTAATCTCAGATGGAAATAAATTCTGTAGTCAATCCACATTCCAAGAGCTATCATCAACAAGTAGATGTGCAAGTCCCATATTTGCACTCATAGCATTCATGTTCATAGGGATTGGACATCTATTTAAGGGAATATTAGAGAGCCAAGGATCAGTAAGAAGGTTGATTGTACTCCCATTACCTAGCATCTATTGAAACCCATGCTGGATAACCCATGCGGCATTGCCAATAGCTTACCAAATGCTGGATACCTTCCTAATATAAGTGTAGTTCTCCCATGGACCCGGAAAGTTATACTTTGAAAAGACTACTTTAGATCAGAGAGAAGCCTTGTTGAATACCAAATTAGCAGCCACATCTGCCAAGAATATTGTACAACTGGATCTGCAAACTTGAAGCCCTAGTCCACGTGTTGCAGGTGTGCTTAGCCATACTTGAGGGTGATTCAATCATTGTGATTGGCTAGATTCAGGGTGGCTCCAGTGGCGGTGGAGGGGGCTACCCCTTGCTGCAGGATATTCGGGCTATGATGAGTGATGGTGTGGCCTTTCAGGCCAAGCATGTTTGTAGAGAGGCAAATTGGACTGTAGACTGGGTGGCTTCATTTGTGGCCAGTCACTCTGGAGGCACATTGTGGGTTGGGAAGGAAGAGTTGCTCAGAGCACTCCAGAATTTATTGTTTTCTGATCTTATTGGATGAATCTATACTAAAATTGTATTAACCATTCGTTTCAGCACCAAAAAACAAAAAAAAAAAACCTAATCCACCATGAGCTTTAGGCTAGCAAACTGCTTTCCAGGAGATTAGCCTCCAAAGAAAGGATTCCAACAATCTTTCCATTTTGCTTAGAACAAAGTCTGGAATTGTGCAAATAGACATCAAATACAACGGAGATGTTGCAAGCATTGATTGTAGAAGGGTCAGTCTACCTGCCTTCCATTTCAAACCACTTAGTCTGGAATGAAGTTTGTCCAATAAGGGATTGAAGTCAGATGAATGAAGCCGTCTCCCTATTATTGGAGCACCCAGATCTGAAGCTCATTACAAATGACTGATTGCACATCACAAGCAAGCTAGGTGCTGAAGACCGAATTGCCCATAATAGTTCTTCATGATCTCCTTTAGTTGATGCACACTGTAACAACCCAGGACCTCACCCAAAATGGCTAGCTGAAAGGTATTATTTGGATTTCTTGATCCTGTATAAGTACCCAAGATCTACCCAGCGAATAACCGATGTGGAACTAAACACACGCCCGCACGGGTCCTCACACACACTCTACTCTGTAGCCCTGGCAACTAAAAGTAGATACGGACTAGTAGTACCTGATCGAAAGACTTTAAGTTTGCCTTCAGTGATAGCTGCATTCAGGGAGCTGGACAACATATTAGAACAAAGAACAAAGAGAAATGGTGATAGAGGGCATGCTAAGTTCTTTAATCTAGAATTAGGACTCTCCAAATTTTCTAGCAAAAAGGGCTTCATTCTCTCATTAAAAACTATTGTGAATGTGATATACCGTTCAATTCCCTTGATCAAAGATTAAAATAAAATGTCCGAAAACAAATTGCAAACCCTAATTTGATGTCATTAAGTTGATCCAATTCTAAGAACATTATTTTAAAACCCTATAGCATGATTGTCCTTGTGGAAAAGACAAACAAACATCCACCTCTAGGGCACATTTGGTTGGGAGGAGTTGAATTCTGGAATGAAAATAGAAATGAGTGACTCCCATTCCAGTTGTTTGGTTGAAAAGATTCACATTCTGATTTCACGAGGAAATGAGAATACTTTAAACCCCTAAAATCGAATCCCGACTCTTTTCTAGTTTTCAAATCCCATTCCAATTCCAATTTCGATTCCAGTAGTGAAACAAGTTTGTCGGAGAATATAGCCATGCCAATCCCTATTTTAATCCATTTCAATTTTGATTCTAATTCCGATTGCAACCAACTAATGAACTTCTAATATAAATTAGACAAATGAGAAAGCAAAGTGTAGATACCCTTGCAATCTGTCCAATAGCTAATAGGGTATAATTATGATAAGAAAGAACTAACTATAATACTAAGATCCAAGATTAAAAAGAAAGAACTAATGTACCTCCAACATTCATCTGATCATACACAGGCTTTAATCAAGAAAATGCCAATCAAAAGAAATAAATCACATTTTTTGATTTCAACTTGAAGTCACTAAGATTAGAGAAAATCAAAGGCAAGAAAAAACAATGTACCAGAGATTCCATGACCCATTGTACAAGGAGTTGGATTCTTCTTCAAATTTGAAGAGGACATGGTGGATCTCTGAATCTGTCCATGCTCAGGTATATTCATACCAACATAATAATTAGAAATAATTTTTGACAAAAAAATAATCTAAAGGGTCTAGGTAGTTTGAAATTCTAAAATCAAATTTTATTATCGAATCATAGTCTTCATAACATTACATGCTCAATTTTTTTCTTTTTTTTAAAAAAAAATTCTAAATTTTAGAATATGTAGTATGAGTGCCCATGCGGGCGTGTGTTTAGTCTCACATCAATTATATGCCAGAAAGATGTTGGATACATATACAGGACTAAGGAACCAAAAAAATTCTTTCCGACTGCTATTTATGACAAATGGTATCAGAGCGGACCCGACCCATAGCCCATGTAGACTAGGGGACATTGTAGTGCGGGCTCATTAAGGCTGACCACGGGTTAATTATAATACTTATGATTAGATTTGAATGAATTTGGACCCTTAGCCTTATGAGGACATTAGTGCTTAAACGAGGGGAGCATGCGAGGACCCGTTCGTATGTTTAAGACTATGAAATCTAGAAAAACCTTCCAGCAAGCCATTTTGGATAAGAATTGGGTTGTGACAGGTTGGGCTTTCTTTCTCATATTTATTTAATAGATATAGGGACGGAAGAGAAGAGATAGTATGAATGTGTTATTGTGATCAAACAAGATTTCTGTTTTACTATTGTAATCCGTGAATTTCCATATATAGGAACTATATTGTCATGCCCCCACCTGCGCGGGGCACGTGCGGCACCTAGTGCCTACGTGGGGGCTATATGAGGGGAGATCACCGAGCTTCCCTGCCAGATATTGTCCGGTTCCGGAGTCCGCACGTGCGCCGCACAGACCCCTCTCCAATTTTATTTTCCACTCAAAACGCGTCTGCAGGATTTGGAAACACCCGCCTCATATACCCAGGCTCTAGAATGAGTCTTTCCGATGTGGGACTATTAGGCCTCACACCCTTCATACAATAGTCATCCTCAGCTCTGATACCAAATGTCACGCTCCCGTCTGCGCTCCCAGTGCCCACATGGGGACCACATGAGAAGGGAATACGGAGCTCTCCTCCCAGATATTGTCCGGTTCTGGAGCCCGCACGCGCGCCGCACGCACCGCTCAAACCTTCCCTAGTTTTGTTTTCTACCCAAAATACGTCTGCAGAATTTAGAGACATCCGTCTCATATGCCCAGGCTCTAGAACAAGTCTTTCCGATGTAGGACTATTGGATCTCATATATATATTAGTTAAGATTTAGGCCAATAAATGCAACCGGAACTCTGATAATTGCAATAATTTATGCTACAGTAGAAATTAAGAATTTTGGAAGGAGCCAGTACAACGGAAAACTATGTTATCGTAATTATAAAATACATAAACAAACGCTTCGGAGATCAAGATACCTACAGATAAAAACACATCAAAATATTGTGCTTGCAAAGCAGGTTGAGCATAGAATATCAGAATTAGAAGACCAAAAATTTTCATTTCTATTTGATGAAAACCAAAATACATCCTTGAATAGCACAGTTATTTTCACACAGATCCAAATGAACTGATCATAGAGAACACTTCAAATACGACACTTTGCTCAAAAGCATCTCTTTCCCTTTCTGAATCAGAAATTAGGGACAAACAATATGGTACTAGTATTTGTGTGTAATAAATTAATGATCCTTGAATGATTTTCATCAATGGAACTGTTGGAAATGTTAACCTTAGACGCCTGCATGCTACCAGCTACATGCTGCTTCAACAGCGAGCATCTTAACCATGCTGGGACATAAATCATTACCGAAGTTGTCTTCAGACAATGACACAGCACACTGACTTTTATGTCGACAGGCCTGCCATAAGAAGATCATGTCATAAGCTCAAAGAAATCATTTAAATAACTGATAACTTTAGATAGTGATATCTACATATAATTAAGAGAAGGCACATGCTTTCAGCACTGCCTTGCAATGCAAGAATCTTCCTTCACTATGAAGTTAGTTGATTTATATAAAGCCTTTTCATGGCAAAAGCATGTAGCTACAAGAATATTTACATCTGTATCTTGCAAGCTTCAATATGCCCCTCCAAGTTTGGCATCTCAACAATTATAAGGTCAAAATATATCTTTAGTGTTACTGCTGAATTTTAAAAAAAATACCATCCAGTACCATGATTAATTTGATTATTAATCCAAACAAAATTAAAAAGAAAAAAAATCATTATCGTTCCGAGATAATTTTTAAAATGATTTATAATACCTTTTCAACCACAGAGAAGGAGTTGGGATAATGACAGCTTCCTTGGCGGTAGGATCTGCATGTTCCACTTGGATTTCCAAAGCTGGCAAATGTAATGGAGGAAATAAGCATGCCCTCAGGACACTTCAAATGCACTGCTGCCTTATCTCCATTATTGCTTCTGATGCTCTGATCCCAAGATTCCAAGTCCATGGAAGGATAGTCTGTCGATACAAATCCACAGAGACCTATCACTCGTCTTCTTGAAAAAGTAATCTTAGTGGGATCTCCACCTTTCTCCTCAAATATCACCAGAATATTCCCTGATGGTTGAAACCAGGACCTGGGGACATGATACCTGGCCAAAGAAGAAACCAGGATTACGGATGCTTGCAAGATGATGTACATGAGTGTTCAAAAAAAAAAAGAGCATCTATAAGTCTTCTCATTAAATTAAGCACAATAAACACAAATTACTTGGTGACGTGATGCGGTAGATTGAGGAAAAGACATAAAATTAAAGGCTTTTTCCAATGTCTTTTAAAGCTATGCAAGCAGTAGCAAGTTTACCAAAATAAAGATCTGACCTAAGAAACATTCTAAAATTCGAGCAACTTCTTTTCAAAATGAAATCTATGGTCGAGTAAGAAGCAACCAGCATTTTGTTTCTCCATTTTATAGAACCAGGTAAACAGTTAAAATATGCACTACATCAGCAGATACATGTCCTACATAAATTGCTGATTATTTTAACTACAGACAATTTATAAATATTCATCAGAAATTTGGGCGCTTGCCAGCATGGTCAGAAATGAAAATGGAATTATTATGAGAAACAGAAACAATTTTTTCCATTATGATGATAAAATTTTTTAGGTTGATTATTAAAAAAATGAGTAACATGTTTTCATTTAAATTATATAGCTACTTCAGACATAGAAATGATTCCAGTTCTATTTCTTTCTTTTTCTTCTTTTGCTGTAACAGGTTTTTGTTTTCTAATGAAGTGGGTTTTCTTCCATTAAAAACATTTGATGGACCTTGTTAATTATTATAAGCTAACTTCATTCTTCTATCAAAAAGAAAGCTAATGTCAGTCAGTTTTTCTTTTGTAATTTTACTTAGATTACCATCTCTGAGTTGGCTCTCCACATCCTGTTCTGCATTTGTCTGGGAAAAATTTGCCTCTGTAATTACAACTAGGAGCACATTCATCATGTATGGAGCTTGTCACGGGCCAGTATCTTCCAATGGCTTTTCCATTTAGCCAAGCTTGGCCTTTTCCCATAAATTGCATGTCCAGCCCAACAGGCTCATTTCCTTCTGGAGGATCCACAACTACCTGCAAAACATTAAGATAGAGAATCAACTACTCTAAAACATAGCCAATTACAAAGGGGATGAAATAATTACTCTAAAACATGGCCAACTACAAAGCTTCAGCATGTCAAAAGCATTTTTATTTTCTGAATATATGATTATGACAAAATGAAATATCAAACAAACTACTATATTGCAACCTGATGTAACAATAAAACCTGTCATTCTCGTCCCAACCAATTTACTTCTGATAAAATCCTTTTGTTCAAGACTACTGGTCTCAAACTGTTACCAATTTAACCTTTAAGACATCAAAGTAATCAATAAAGATAAGAAATGGCAAACAAGGTACCTTGTACCATGTCAAAGGTTGATTCCTTGGAGGGTCTGATTTTGGCATCCACTTCACATCATTTTTACCATCTGCCTTGAATATATTTTGCTGCTCCCCTTCTAACCCAATCTACAAAGAGGCAAAGAAAAAACACAGATAAGAACTAGACTTCCTGCAATGGTTACTAAATAACACTGTTGACAGCAATGAACAAGAGATAATTAAATACGAAGGGTATTTCAACTTCGAAAGAACTTGAGACATGAAAACTGATGTAGCTATTTGCCTGTTGTTGTTCACACTAATAACCTTATTGTGATCATGTAATATATGTGCATCAAAAAAAAAAAAAAACTGAAGTATACATGGTGCTTATAAAAATCCTCATAGAGCTAGAGACCAAGAGTGAACTTGTGAAATCTCCCTGATAGAAGAACTTCTCGATGACAGTATTCTTTATGTTCTATGAGCTGAAGAATACATTGCTAATAGCCTACCTAAGATGAGGAACAACACAAAATAGAAACCTCTGCAATGCACAGTATAAGATACAAAGAAAAGTAGAGCTCAAGTTTTCATAAAATTATATGAAATTAGAAATAGCTTGAGGAACTGACATGGGACATCAAATAATGCAATTACTTTTAATGGAGGTGATGCACTAATGATTACAACTGTAATAGAAAATGGATCCTTTGATATGAAATACACACAATAAAATGAACTCTGATGTATTTGCATAGACAAACTAATATTTCACAGATAATACAATAATGTAAATATTCTCCATGATTCTATCACCATCAAGGAACTCATGTTGAACTGAAAATGCAAGCTCATCAAGAATTCAGTCTTTGGATGGAAATCATCTTGCACCTTGGTAGATTAAGAAGAAGAATCTTGATAGCTTTGTTTGACAATGTGGCAATCAGACTCAATATATTTCTTCTGCTCATTCAAATATCAAATTCTATGCTATCTGGATTGCATCACAGTATTTGCAGTATGAGTGGAGTAAAAGTTATGAATGCAACAATAAAGTTGTAATGTACAGGTTTCCTTTCTGAGCTTATGTTATTTATAGGTTTTGCTGAAAAGCACGTCACAAAAATTATAACATTCACTACATACATTTTGCTATATTAAAGCATGATATGTTGTATTTCAAATCGTCCTTACAAAGCATACTTTATGCATCATTTTTCCCACATATACTGACAAGACATGTCGCTTACAAGGTATGTACAAAAAACTTAGGGGATTGTAGATGTATCATGCAACAGTCACCATGTGCCCTATCACATTTCTGTCATCATGTTTATATCATGTCCTTAATTACAGGAGGCTTGACCTAATTCATCCAGGGAAAATATTTAAGATGGAATAAGGTCTATGACACTCGGTCATAAAGTAGATCTAATTAAATCCTACCATCTCTTTTCTAGATCGGAAAGGAAATTTTGAGATATTAATGCCAGGCTGCAGACTTTTTACTTGCATATAACAACCACATTTTTTGTTAGTTTTCTACAACACCTCATATAAGGAAAAGAAAACTCTGCTATCTTGGCGCACATATTTTCTGTAGTAGGTTAGTTCTTGTTCATAAAACATGCAAGAGTAGAGAAAACCATAGCATTTACAATCAGTGCAGTGCCCATTCAGGTACAGATGAGAGAAGTCAGCTGAAACACACAGGTGGGACAATATACAGGTGACAAATGGAGATCTGTTTAGTTTGCAAAATGTGTATAATCAGACTTCCTGTAAAAATTGAATCAGACGCGGTTACTATGTGGTTAGTGGCGGGAGCATTAGTTAAAGCTGTTAAGCTTGAAATACATTGTTGACTCATTCCCTATCAGCTTAAGCTTTTGGAATAAATTGGTTTTGCAACAAAACAGAAGAATGATTTAAGAATTTTTCTGGGGCAGACTTTGAGACTAACCAGATTATGTTAATTTATTGTAATGACGTCCATATCATTTAAGAGGTCTAGTGGTGTTGTAAATGCTCTAACTATGGGTGGGTCAATCAGTTACTTTAATGAAAGTATTTTTGGTTGTATTTTGAATCATTATCCTTCTTTTTTGTATTTTCCAAAAAAATCATATTCTAGTCTACTTAATTTTCATACCATCAGAGAATAATTACTTGAAAAATCATAAGTCCTTGTTATTGAGTCTAGAAAGATCTCACAGTTTAAAGTTTGATCCATAGTGAATCGATTGACCAATTGGAAAATATAATAAGTAATTGATCATTACTTCACTCTTGAAGGAAACAAATAGTAAAGTATGGAATCCATACTCTGTCTAGTTCTCTAAAGACCATAACACTTCCCAGCCTTCCAAATATTCAGACTATATTTCACTATGCTTCTAGGAAGTTTCAACTAGTATGATAGCCTTATGTTATCCAGAAGCAGAGCAGAATATAAGCATGCCTGAAAACAGGGAAAAAAAAATACAAGATATTGCCACAATGAAATAGTCATTTCATAAGAGACTATTTTCTTTTCCATCAATAGTAGCAAAATTTTATATGATATTGATTCATCTCTCTTAGAGAAATAAAAAGTAAAAGAAAAAAGTCTTCTATCATAGAGACAGACAAGCCATTCCATATATTACAAATTATTTAGCATTGCACTTAACAGAAGACTAACAATATCTTCTTAGAAAGACAGGTCAAAGAACCATAAATCCACTGGACTTTGAAACTCAGAAAAAGGTCATATTTAAAGGTTACCTTATATATCCACGTATTTGAGGACAAGTCAATGGTCCCATTATTCAACCTGATTTTAACACTGGTCAATCCTGCTCCCACCCATTCATAAAATGGTCCTGCATTCTTAAGAACAAGAGAACAAGAAAATCCTCAGGAAACTTATAAAACATTCAATCAGGAGGATATAGATCAATTTCATTTGGAAGAATCAAAGTGTATCAATAAGATGGTAAGCTATTTTATATTGTCCTTATAAAAAACCGAAATTCTGAGACTTAAATTCAGAAATATTTATCCTTTGTTTTGAGAAATGGTGGAGACAGGCTCCACCATACTTCATTAATGAAGGTTGCCATAAATACCTATCTTAATATTGAGGAGTTCAACAAAAAAAATCCTATCGCTATGCAAAAAATGATAATATAGATTTTAATTTCTACTGTTGCTCTCTATGGTATTAAGGCACAAAATATTATATGATATGCAACATGAAAAGATGGTGTCTACTTCTTCAATACAAATGATGATGCTTCTCTAATCTTAGAGGGAATCAGAAGTCTTTATGTCCTGAAATTTTCGGCATAGAGGGAAGGCATAGTTTTTATGCTGTCTGGAAATTCATCTGATGTGATATAGTGGAGTCAAAACATTGGAAGATGATACTGCACCGATATTAGCTGGACTCAGAAACCATATGCACATATGAAAATATAACAGCCATAAACCTTGATGTTAAACTCTTGATCAGTCATAAATCATGATAAGGCATCTTCATTATCTTTACATCTTCCACAAGAAATAGTTGCAGTCACTTAGTTATAGGTGTCTGCCCAGTGGATAGACATGATTAGTTTTTTAACCACGTGGCTCCTTTTTTCAAAAACTTAAAAGAAAAAGGAGCATGATGTTCTGCTCAAGTTCTTCACTATCAACTTGCACATATTTTATAGAAAGATTAGTAGCATATGGGCTTGAAATTAGTAAGTTTACCGCACTGCCCTCTGCATCTTTTTTTTTCTTCTTTCTTTTAGGGTCTGTTTGGATATTCTTGTAGGAATCGAGCTTATTAGCCTGCCTAACTTGCAGCCTTCTAAGGGCTTGTCCAAGTCCTAGCATAAGTCCCAGTTTGTGGGCCTGTTGGGTTGTTAGGTTAATATGGACCATACCCAAATAGGCTACCCAGTCCACGAATCCAGAAGGAAATGCACCCTAACCCTACTGGGTTTCCCAAATAGGCCCTCATATGCATATGGATCCTATCTTATAATTCCTTACTATGACATTTTATTCTTAAAATACAAGTCTTTTGCAACCATGCAACTATCTATCTATATTTAATATATTCGATACATAAACACACACACACATACACGCACACACACACACATATATATATATAGGAACCTATATACGTGCAATGCACATTTAAGAAAGAATAATAAATAAAATAAGAATATGATTATAAGCAATTAAATTGCATTAAATAAAACATAAATATAAGATAAAAATAATAAATTGGATGTATAAATTAACAATAGGAGAAAGTTGGGAACATGGATTCGGTGGATCAGACACAAGTGTTCTCAAAACATTTTAAGTTTGAAATAAGTAGGGGAGCAGCTAGGATTCGAGAGAGAGTATTCTCAAATTGTTCAAATTTAAAACCGGTGGGAGAATCAGTTGGATTGGAGAGAGCAATTAATGTAGTTAAAAATATTAAAGATATAAAATAAAAATACATTTTTTTATATATTTACTGAAAGTGTCATTGATAACATGATTTTTGGATAATAATTTTTCAAAAAAGTAAGGACATTTTTATCAGTAAAATATGAAAAAATCTTTCAGTATATTACTCTCTCATTCTATAATATGGTATAGATATAATTCCAACATTTTCTCCTTGAGTTGCAATGATTTGAAGATGAATATTACTATCACCAAATACCACTTCCAATTTTAGCAGGATCGAGAAACATTTCCCAACTCCAGAATGTCATTAAGGAGAGGCACCCATTAAGATAATATATCAATCTATATAGCCTATGAGAAGATGGAGCTTACTGCATGAATGCAGATGATAATACTGCAAAAAATTTGGCAAAGTCCAGAAGCCTGTCTTTAAGAATGATGACGCCAAAATAGCTACCTTCAGAACACCACTCTCATACCTCATTGCTGGCACATGAGCCCATATGGGATAGAGTTAATGAAACATATCTTGATAGCTGACGTTGCAGTAGAATGTGCATGTTTGGGTGTTGTCAGGGGACATTTGTTACTTAATTACAATTGTATGGGCACAGTAGATCGAAGTTTCTCCTCGGAAAACAAAACAGCATGGGAGTAACATTATATAAAAGGATACTCCATGCAATAGTAAGAAATCAATGAAGAAAGAAATAAATCTTCATAACAGCAAAATTATGCTTTAAAACTAAAAACTTTAAATTAAAAGGTAGATTAGCCCAATGTCGAGAAATAACTGAAACAACCTGTAATATGTATGAGTCAACAGCTGAGAAAAGAATAATATTGTGTCTACATTTTCACTAGATTTATACTTGTTAATTCTAAATGATCATGATAGAAATTATAAAGATCAACACCAGAAAGACCTAACAAAAGCTGCTTACTTGTAAGCCAACAGTCATGCTCAACAGAGCAATTTCATTCTTTCCTGCCCTCAAGGAAATGGGAGTCTGAAGCTTGAAAGTTGAATCTGAGCCATTTCCAGATGCACTGGCTGTAAGATAAAGTGACAGAACATGTAAGCCCACTAAATTGAGTTGGCATGTATGCAAAAGATAGCATTATGTAGAACATATGCTACAGCTTTTCTCATTTGAGTTTGTATATATGCAAAAGATAGTATTATCTAGAATATATCCTACAGCTTTTCGTAATGGTACACTGGGTGTACTTACACAAGTACTAAATTACTCTCATTGCTTAGGGGCATGTAATCCAAGAGGACACACATGGTAACTATGTACGAGAGTCATACAAAAAATCAGAGTTTGCGACCATCTGCCACTTTCTTCTTGATATAATGGTACTTCAGGATTTATAAGTATGGAAAACAGCAAGATGGACCATATATCACCATAAAGACATTGTACAAAAAAGAAAAGAAAATTAACACTTCAACATCAAATGACCATCTTTTATTGAATCGTTATATGGCAATTAACATTTCGTAGATCATGCATCTAATGAATAGAACAACTTGCCGGACCACCTAAAGGAAATTGCCATTTCTCTGAATAGTCATATTGCATGGAGTTCGATTACTTTATTTTTGAGATTCTGAATACTTCAACAATGTGTATTGTTGTTCATTGATTATCTCAGCCTGCAAATATCAGATCCTAGTCTATAGTAATAGAGAAAAGATTATATATGGACCAGGGACTGGTATGTCTATATTTCTGTTCCTATTCAGTAGAATTAGATTCGATTATGAATATTAAAAGGATAATAAAATACACACATATGTATGCATGCATATGTATGTAATACATGCATATAAACATTTAAACACGAACAAAAATATAAATATTTAAAATTTTGAATTTTATAGAGCTAAATGGGCCAGTCAGGGCTAGGCCTTATATTTTTTGGGAGGCCATGGCTGCTTCAACTTGTAGCTGGGGTATGTTACTTGTCATGTGGGTTGTTTTTGGGCTAGGCCTCCCTGTTGGGAAGGGTTGGATTCCCTTATCTCTTTCTTTCCATTTTTTCTTGTTCTCTTCCCTTTCTTTGTCCAATTTTCCTTCTTTTTATCGGATCCATTTCATTTCCAATGAGACGTGTAGTGGTCTTTCCCACTACTTTGCCATTATAAAAAAAAAAAATACATATATGCTTACGCACATGCATGCACACATATAAACATCTACAAGTTGAAAACTGGGCCTGTCTCCCCTTCACCTATGAGGAAATCTAAATTAATGATTCCAAGGCCCAGGTCAACTGCTGCACTTAACAACTTGGATGATGAAAGATGCCACATGATCCAAACGTCATGCATAAAGCATGAGGTGCAAAAGAAATGTCCAATCTTTTACCCATAACATCGAAAGCACTTGGCCAAGCTATATCTTAAATCTACGTAATGATAACCAGAAGAACATGAGACATTTCATGGCATAAGCGAGTATGGGCTTTTAAATAGCTGTTAAGGTGAAGGATTATCATGTACTTCTATGACATGAAGCAACAAACTTTAATTTATTTTAGAAAATCTTTTCTCTCTACAATGATACTTTATACATTTACTTCACATAACTTCTAAAGACATTTAGATGTGGTGGAAGTAAGGGCGACAAGAGGCTCACAAGCTGGTTATATCACATGGAAGGTCGCCTATGATGAGTAACATGCATGAAGATTTTGATGACATTACTTTAAAAGACCAAATGTAATTCAAATTGTTACATCAAAAACAAGAAAAAAGGTTTTAAAATAATTTTATGATTTTTCCCCTAATCATAGTTAATTTTCAATAAGTAAATACCTTCAATTACAGAATGCAACAAACACAAGTTTGTCAACACTTGTAAAACAAGTTGATACAATAATGCACTCCTTTGAATCAGAAAAGAAACACATCTCACTTGAACAAAAAAGTAATAATATCAAACCTCATGAAATACCAACCAATGAGCAATATACTAACAAAAGTTCGGCACATGATATAATAGAAGCCAAACACAAGTACTAGAATCCATTGCCTCCATGCAAAACTATTGTCGCTGAATTTTGATTTTAGGTATCATATATGAATAAATTTCACGCATTAGATTCTGTCATGATTGATCACCTTGAAGCTCCTGATTGACAAAAGCATGGACAGCATGGCCTTTTGATTCAACCATGAGAATTGGATGGCTCCTGCCACTCAAGTATTCTTCACTTTCATCTACATACAAACTGTGATTTCATAAAATGATTTGAAGCTTGTCAATCAACTTATATGGATGTACTAATTTTTCATGTGCTGATATATAAGTGTTGTAAAGTTAAGTGGTAAATTTGTGTTAAGAATAAAGAACAAGGAAGAATTTAAAACAAGATGCAGGTTTATGCAAGCGCCTGACAGGTGTAAAGGAAGATTTGTTTATATGTAGAGCTATACAAAGAAAGGAATTTCTTTTTTCTTTCTGCTTTTCTGCATTGATAACATATATGGATCAGGCAAACAGCATAAAACTGAAAGTGGCAGCAACCAAGTAAATCTAGAGTTTTGCAATCATATGAAGAATTAATCATCATGGCATGTAATCAAACCCTCAAACATAAATATCAATTTTCTGTGCATTGCATATCTTTGATGCTATTCAAGTGTATTCTGCAAACTATAATTTAACAGGATGATCCACTGACAGGTAAAATATTTAACAAGATATGGGATAAGTTAGTGCGACTGACCTTGTAGTGTACCAAAGATAATCGGTGGAATCTTTTGTGGTGTTAATATGATCTACAAATCCCTTTCTGACAAAGTCAGATTCTCCCCAAATCCCAGCCTTCTCCATGAAGATGTTCCACTGGAGATCTCCTGAACTTTTCTTTGGAGAAATTATTAATGCTTGCAAATTCTCTGGTACCATGTCTACTATAAAAGTTTGAGATCGAACCTGGAGAAAGTGATCTCCAGTTAGGACTGTAAGCAAAAGGCATGCAAAAAGACAATTACTGAATTATTCACAACAGAAAACATGACTTGTCTCACATTAATTTTTTTCTTAGAAAAAATGATACATGTGATAGTTGCCGAGCAAACATAGGTGGATTTTAGCAATTTCTAGAAAAAAACAAACAACATTTGGTACAAAGTACAAACAACATGCATAAAACAAAAATACTCTTTTCATCTTGCTGTTATGTATTTTTTGAAGATAATAAAAAATGTACATGCAAATGCACATGTATAAGGAAAAGATATAATCAACTTTGTTGGCTTCCCTATTCAAATTCTCCTAAAAAGAGAAAAAAATACTTACCTATTCAAATTTATCAAATAACTTCACTCCATTTCTTCACAGAAAGAAATTAGTATATTACTTTGGACAACCACATTGCAACTATAGTGATCCATATTCCATAAAACTAATAACAACTTGAAATTGTATGTGAATGGATGACAGATTCTGTGGGTTGTGGGTAAATGTGGTAAGGAAAGAACTTACATGACAATATCAGGAAAGGGACTATAATGGTAGAATCTTGTAGGTTGACATAGGCACCTATCTAGAGAAGATGGGATAAAGAGAGAGAAAGAGAGAGAGTGTGTGTAAAATTATTTTAAACTTGATTTTTGTGGTTGGACTTCAATCCAGACATTTATCTATTCCTTATTTATTTCAAGCAAATTAGCAAAGAGATGCCATCCAGTAAGTTTAACTTAATAAAACTTAGTAATCTTTTTTGTTAAAGAAAAATGATATTACTGACTTATCAAGATCATAATAATTCTATCATAACCAAGGTTCGTTATCTCGATACCGGATCCCATACTGGTGCCATACTAGCACAGTGTCGGTATGGTATGATACGAAATTTTTTGGTGTATCGAATGTCGGTACGCCATCCGTACCGAATACCAATACCTAACCGGTACAATACGGTACGCCCCATATCGGATGTTCGGGCCGGTACGGCATACCATAATCATAACACATCAGTTGGACTTCAATACCATTACATCTCTATTAATCTAGTTATATTAGTTGACTATTCATCTTTAAAGGAATGATGACACAAGACTTGGAGTTCAAAAGGCTCCATAAAGTGCAGCACCAAGCACCCAATAAACCAAAAAACTTTTATTCACACTCTGAAACAATTAAAAGATTTAAAATCTAACAATGAATTATTAGAACCAGGGTTGGCCGTACTGCCCTGAACTACCTAGTTCGGGGTGTTCCAAACCAAACCGACAGAGAATCGGGATGGTTTGCCCTATCAACTCAGTAAACAAGCCGAGATATTCTTCTCTACAAGCCGATTCTTTTCTTCAAAGCCCAGTTCATCGTATGCATAATACTGATGATTCTTTTCTTTAAAATCTGGTTCGAGCCCTTTCATAAAACAACACCCCCCCAACCCCCCGGGTCACAATCGTCCCCCACCCCCACCATCCCCCCCCCACCCTCCTAAGCTCGCGATGAAGTCCCCCCCCCCCAACGTCACTCAATCATCCCCTCACCCCCCACTCGATCATCGCCAACAAGCATTCCCTCTTAGCATTAGGGTTTCCCTCGGCCCTCCCTTTTCCACCCTCTCCCGCTCCCTCTTTCTCTCGCCTCCCCAATAATGACGATGGGTGCTTTCGAGTCCTCTCTCCCCTAGCCTCTCTCTGCCTCCTCCCTCACCCTCCCTCCCTCCCTCCCTCCCTCCCTCGTCCTCTCCCTCCCTCTCTGTCTTTCTCTCTCTTTTCCTCTCTCTTTCCTCTCCCCCTCTCTCTCCATACCGTGTCGAACTAGTTACCGACCGGTACGACCTCTAGTACAATTCGGCAAACCTTGATTAGAACCATCCCTTTCCTTTAAACTCCCCTTCTATATTCAAAACCCATGAATATATAAATGTGCAAAAACAATATACATCCCAAGAATATATAAGATTGATAGTTCTGAAAACACAAGGTTTTAATATCTTAAACAGGCAAATAACAGTGCGCCAGTGAATTGATATACATATATCGAATGTATTCCATGGAAATTATTTCACTTTTGGGACCACAATTGTCATTGCTTCCATATTTATTTAAAATATTCAGCATGATACATGAACCAGCACAGTAAAGATGCCATATCTTAGGTCAAGATTCACAAGTGTTAGTGGTGTTCCTGTACCTCTGTATCTCCAAGAACTGGTTGGTATGTAATCATGCATTATGATCCAAGCCCAAGTTAATTGGAAGCTTATTTATTGTGATGTTTTCTTTTATTAATAGTGAAATGTATTTTTTTTTTATGAATTTTTGATATGGAATGTTGCATATTGTTTACGCTTGCTAGCATGAAGCATCTGCAAATGCATGCAATGTTTTGCATAACTGTGTAGATAGTTCAGATTAGAAAAATCACAAAACTTCTCATTCAACACCAATATATGCACTCTTTGTTATTAGACAGCAATAATTAGCATTTCTACTTAGAGGGGAAAAAGGAGTGTCACATAAATGAAGTGCACTGCCTTTATCAGTTTGCTGAAAGAAAAAAATATATCATCTTCCTTTGCACAACCACAGGTGGTACCAGCCGTGGCCCAGATTTGGCTTTATATATAGTGCAGATGAGCATCAATGGCCTAAGATGATGTCTCATATATGATTAATGCATTAAAACAATAGTCTTCTTTAAATGATTCAGAGATGGTTTCCTGTAACTCATTAAATGTTAACTAATCAATTGATGTCAAAGGCTTACACTTAACACCACCCTTCATATGTAGCCCAGGTCAAGCACATGGAGGAACAAACGAGCCAAAACAATGACTGCAATGAGTCAAAACAATAACCAGTCTAATTAAATAGAAAATTAGCATCAAGGGTATTCGAACTCATGACCTCCAGCAAACTTTTAGCTTTGATGCCATGTTAACTAACCTATTGAAACCAAAGGCTTGAGCTTATAAGGAATGAGTCAACAATTTATATCAGGCATAATATTAAACACTTAAAATAGTCACGTCATTTAGCTATCTCTGTGTCTCCATCCCATTGTTCCATCTCAGAACTACTTAGAACAAGACACCTGAATGTGTTCTACAATTTCCTTACATATGCCTCCATTAATACCTCAATGCAATATCTAGTACCTTTTTACATGACAGTATTTGTTTACAATACAAAAAATGACAAGGAGAAGAATATGGAAAAGTAGAAACACCTTGGCTGTATTAAATGCCACGTTCTTGCAATCTGGCAGAATACTAACTGACCAAGCTGGAACATTATATGATTTGTTCTGAAAAATGATCCATCTATCATTTTCTTCATCCATATTAGCAATGAATGCAACACATCCTCCTGAGGGATCTGAATAAACATTAACCTGCACAAATAAAATGGCCACAATTTTAACTAAATGAGGGACAAAAAGCTAAAAAATTCTGACCAAGAGGATATTAAAATATTTGAAGCATATCATCAAGGGCCCAGTTAACCTAAGGAGATGAAAGAAAAAACAAATTGTTAATCATTGCATCACTGAAATAAATGTTCAAAACAACAACAGCATGCTACAAATACAGGAATACTTGGCAATCTTGTGTCTAACGTAGACCAACTTCCACATCATAACATATACAATTTCTGATATATTATTTAAGGAAAGATACTAAAAACAAAATACTAGAAATTTTTTGAAGAAGCTAGATAGAGTTCTACAAAATCATGGGGAATGGACAAATGCCAGTCACCACTAAGTTGCCTTATTTTTGATATGGCACATTGGTTTTCTTCCTGATTAGATGTCACTGATTAGAAAATGTGGACACTATAAACTGGAGTTCAAGATATACTTGTATCCAGTAATTATTATAGTCTAATTCAGTATCTTTCCATAAATTGAAAATATCAGGTATAAATAACCTACACAGTATAAATTTTTGCTCAAGTATATAATGTACTTAGAATCTATCTTAAGGACATGATACAAGGATTGAGATAGTACTTCACCTCTTGGAGAGGACCAAGGACTTGAAGCATTTGCTCACCATGAAGCAGAGCATGCTCACATAACTTTATAGCTTTATGAAGTTCCTTCAGGTGTGCCCATTTTGGAAGCCTCACCAACCCTGAAAGCTCATTCTAACTTATTTCAGATGGGAAAAAATGGGAACAAAATGTCATCAAAATATGATATTTTTATAAAAAGATAGAATCAATATTCAAATTTTCTTCAAAGGAAATTATTTTTCAATTCATGGTATCCAGAAATTGCAGAAAAGGCTCGTCCAAAGGGGTCTAGAAAGCAACACACCATATTCATCAATAGGTGCATCATAATCGTAGCTTGTTGTGATAAATGGTCCCCCAGAAGTGCGGTCAAAGTTTGTTCCACCATGATACTTGAAGAGGAGAATTAGCAAAGGGAGCAGAAGGAACAAAAAAAGAAATTGCAATTCAGAAATAATATAATAAATTAGTATTTATCAATCACTGATAGCATTAAAAAAAATCTGTTATCTCATACATTGGGGTTGCAATTATTGTTAACACATACCATGTAATAATTTAGAAGGCTACCACCTTTCTGGAAAAAACGAGCAACGGAAAATGCAATATCCTCAGCTGGCCTATGAGGATTTCTGGCCCCAAAAGTTTGAAACCTGATATTGGAGATGAGGAAGGAAAACTTCAGATAATAACAAAAACAAGAGCACCAGATCTGAGATAGGATTGGCCTTCGAAAACCTAGTAACAGATATTGTACCCTAATCTTTCATATTGAGATGTAATCACATATAAACTCTCAATATTATATAATAATAAAGAAACTTTTATTAGGAGCAACAAGATAACACTGGCCATACACCAAGAAGTTGATATAAAAGCTATAATTTAGATGTGCCTGCGTTTTGAATCTCTAATGATATTATGAACCATCATTCTAACTGATACAGACAAATCCACTTTAAAAAATATGGTTCTCATTAAAATATAAAATTTCAATTAGGTGTGATTGAGGGAAATTGGTTGTCAGATAGCTAGAATAAGAGGACCAATAAGAAACTAATGCTACTAAGAAAATATGCTTTTTCATTTATCCTCTTTGATGGACATTGTTTGTAAAGCAAAAAAAAAAAAAAAACTGTTTTCAATTGTCATTGAGTATTAGTTGAATAAAGCTAGCCTTCACAGAATTATCCTATAAAAAGGTCATGTGTGAGAAAATGAGGCATAAAAAACCAAAAGCAGAGTTTGGATTCAAAATGGATTCCATAATGAATAGGAAGCATATGTTCCATTCATCAGGGCAAAAGACTCTAACGTGTACAACAAAGAAACTAGAACTGAATCACAACAGTAGCAAACGTACCACAGTACATAATACAAAGAGACACTATGCAAATCTATTTGGACTTTCCTCCACCGTGCCCCCTCCTGTACTTACAGTGGATCACATATAGATTTTGTCAAGGTGGAAAGAGCAATGCTGAGTACGGAACACCATAAGTAAGCTGAGAAGACGAGCACAGTGTGGCACACAAGTAGGTTATCAGTGGGCTTGGCCAACATGGGTTGCCTAGTCAGTGGTGTTACATGTACCAAATTATGGGTGAGAAGTCAAAGGCCACTTCATGTCATAAAGTGTCATAATACATGAAACTGACACACATTTATGAAAACATATGAGGGACAGCATGCACTTGGCATGCACTATGCAAAGCACTAGCATGGCACAACAAAATATACACCACGCAAGTGCCATGGTGCCACAGAGTATGTCAATCCATCTTTTTACCTCTCTCAACTTCACAACTTGTAGGCAAGAATTTAAATGCCAGTCCATCTCAGTGTGACATACCTTAAGCACCTACAGCATAATTATCAACATAATATAGGGGGTGAATATAGGAAGCTGCCTGTAGCAGCATGCATTTACCCATGTAAAAGTGTACCATAGCTTAGTGCAGCATCATGCTACAATACATACGCAAGCTCCAAAATACAACCTAAACTGGTTGTTACATGACATGACTGTCTATCTTTTTGAACAAAAGTTCACAAAAACAAATAGGCCATTCCTCTTGTGAGGATCCGTGCAGGCGTGTGTTTAGTCCCACATCAGTTATTCATTGGGTAGATCTTGGGTACTTATACAGGATCAAGGAACCCAAATAATACCTTCTAGCTAGCCATTTTGGGTAAGCTCCTGGGTTGTTACAAATGGTATCAGAGCGAATCCAACCCATAACCTATGTGGACTAGGAGACACTGCAACACGGATCTATTAGGGCTGACCACGGGCCGATCATGGTGTTTGTGATTAGATTTGAATGGATTTGAACCCTTAGCCTATATGAGGACCCGTGCAGGCGTGTGTTTAGTCCTACATCAGTATTCGCTGGGTAGATCTTGGGTACTTATATACGATCAAGAAACCCAAATAATACTTTCCAGCTAGCCATTTTGGATGAGCTCCTGGGTTGTTACAAAAGGTATTAGAGCGGACCTGGCTTATAACCTATGTAGACTAGGGGATATTGCAGTACGGATCCATTAAGGCTGACCACGCGCTGATCATGGTGTTTGTGATTAGATCTGAATGGATTTGAACCCTTAGCCTGACGAGGACGTCAGGGCTTGAACGGGGGAAGTATGTGAGGACCCGTGCGAGCGTGTGTTTAGTCCCACATCGGTTATTCGCTGGATAGATCTTGGGTACTTATACAAGATCAAGAAATCCAAATAATATCTTCTGGCTAGCCATTTTAGGTGAGCTCCTGGGTCGTTACACCCATACCCTCCCAAACAGAAAGTTGGTTGACCCTGCATAGGACAAACAACAATGGAACAAGGAATGATAAGTTAAGACCTAGTTACTCCAAATAGCACTTACAATCATCCAAGCAAACCTTGGATGAAAGGATCCGTGTAAGAGAAAAGTGCCAGTCAAGCATGCAAGGGATGTCAAATCAGCAATATAATTCAATTTCAAAAGCAAATACAAATTATGACTATACGATATTGCAAATCAAAAGGTAGCAGCTAAGGTTATCCATCTAAAACAACGTCTAGGTCTATTTTGGTAGATTAAATAACATCATGAATGGTCATTATGTCTGTGCTACAGAAAAGAATTGTATGCCCATGAATCATACCATAAAGGAAAAAAGGACGATGGTTTTATTTTTATAGTTTATTTAACCAAAAAGTGTAACACTTGGATATGGCATCAGAAGTAAAGCTATTGTTGACTTAAAATCTACTTATTAGCCATAAAATTAAAAGTAATAATACATAAATATGCATCTGAGCACAAAAATATATGTACTCAAAGGGAAGCTTATATTAGGGATCCAAGGAGAGTCAGAGACAGCTTAAGAAAGGAGAAAGAAACTGCAGAATTGACAATGAATTTCACCTAAATAGTTCCTCAACGTATCAAAGTGAAGATAAACAGTAAGTCTTCCCCTGTTTATTTCCATAGACAAGCGCCTATGGTGGCCATCCGCCACATCTTAAAAAGTAACCTCCCTTCTTACTAATTAGTGAATAAATTATTAAAATACTAAAAATATTATATTAAATAGTGATTTTCATTGTGTTTTAACTAAAATAACTATTGCTTAGAATTGAATAAAGAGGGAAAAAGCAATCATAGAATGGGAATAAATTGAACATATTTGAACGGGATCATGGTTGTGCTAGCTACGTACAAGCATTTTCACTCTTGATTTTGCCCCGATATAGATATATAAGCAAACGAGGGCATGCACTGATGACACCATAAGGTTGCTCCACTGTGACCTGGGTGTCACGAGTTCAAATTATAGAAATAGCTTCTCTGTATATGAGGTAATGTTGTGCATACCTAACCCTCCCAGACCCTATAGTTGCAAGATCCTCGTGCACGCCCCTTTTTATAAAAATATAAGTAAAATTGGATGTATGAGCAAGTTTAGAAGGGAAAGTCAAAGATTCTTTTCACAAATGGTTAAAGAATGCTATTCATGAACAAGCATACTTACATGGGTTAATGATGCTAATAATTACATCAAAATTTTGCTCTTATATGGAACCAATATAATCAACTAGAAATAAGAAAACCACGTTTCTTCTGGATCTTGAAGCCTACGAAGACTTAAGTCTTATTAACAAATTTGAAAGCCAAAATGTATGACCAACCAAACCTACATGTTGTTGCTTCACACTCCTTGTCCCTGATACCTAGATTGCCCTTTTTTTTTGGTAAATCGGCATCTCACTAGGTATTGTGAATATACCCTGAAGCATCAAAATACAAAATACGGGCTAAGCGCTGCGGAATGGGGGTGTCTCCCTCCCATAAGAAGGCCCCAGTATGATATGCTGCAAAGGAGGCGACCCAGTCTGCCGCCCTGTTCGCCTCTCGTAATACATGTGTAACCCCAAATGAGTCGAGGCCCTTCAAGAGGTGACCAATATCCCAGACAAGTGGGTGTAGCTCTGATCTAGATTGCCCTTTAAGGAACCTTGCCTGTCACTATCTTGGTTATGGCACCAAAACTGAGTTCCACCATGTAGTTCTTATAAATATTAAGTGCAAAGTAGCCCTAGTAGGAAGTCCAACCTTATGTCTGACATCTGCGTCATTTTTTTTTCTGTTGAAGGAAAATTAGTGGCCTGCTCATTTGATCCCTAACAACATGTTAATTGGTGGCAACCTGATCAACCTATGTTGATAAGTCACCCCTTAGAGGAACCCTAGCTATATAGCCTATCTTACATAAAAATAAGAGTATTACCTTATAGTCATACCTACTTTCCAGGTTATCTTGGACAGAAGTTATGACCCTAGATGAAAATGGCAAAAGCTGCCTGTCTCCAAAGGTGATTCTTACTCACAAAACCAAGTCAGTTCATCTATGCTGCTATGCAATTAATCTAAAAGTTCAAATTGTACATTCTGGTCATGTTTATTTTTAATAAATTTGTATTGTTTAACAAACTTGTATACAATCAAATTCAAGCTCATTCATAAAAGAATAATTACAAAATAATGTAAAGCATAATAATTATTTTTATGTTGCCAAGATGACTCCGGAATAAGCTTATGAGCAGAACAATTTTGAACTCTAAACTAACAAAATATGATTTATAACAACAGGGTGGACTTCTACCTTTTTCTGTCAAAAAAAAAGAGATTAATTAGAAGAACAATAATTCCAGATACATATAATTACCATCCCGGCCAATTCTCTGTCCAAATTTTTGGCTTGTTTGGGGAATTTGGTGTGAACTGATCACAGTAAAATGAATTACATGTATTGATCTGCAAGAAATATGAAATTTAAAACGTTAAGATCAATGCAATATAGATAACATAGTGAACATTCAACCAAATAAGCATGTAGGAAAACTCACACATATGAAAGGATGCAATTTTAGCATGCAAGCACACAGCCATGCAGACAAAATAAATGCATATATAAATGGTTAAAAGCCATAAATTTTATAAGTTTATTTTTGTGAAAGGAAGCATGGGATTTATTAATTTAGCAAGAAAATAACACATTAAAGGGAAAAATAAGAAAATCTCCTAAATGGATTCCCTCAGTATGAACTTATTAAGATCAACATGCACACCTCTTATTATTTATGACAGCCAAGTAGAGTCACGGAAAGGAATGGCCACATGACACAATAATTTGGCACACTTCAGAATATAACAGATACACAGGCAATTTGACCAACCAAGTAACAATTTGACAATCCCTCATTTAACATGATGGAATTATATGACTACACCTCTGTGATGGCCTCACATAGGTCATGCAAGGATAATGACTACATTACACCATTTTCATTTGATATTTGAAATTATTACCTCTGTTTGAATAGAATATGCTTAACAAATAGTGCAAATTAAATAGATAGAACCCTGTTTTTGACATGGAAGCATATTTATACAAAAAATGAAGAATGGTTAAAGGCGCTCCTTACCACTGGATCAGGAGCATCATATTGTTGACACATAATCCAAGGTACACCAGTATTCTGAGAGAGAGCCATACTCGCAGCCCACATTGCATATGGCTTCCCCCCATCTCCATAAACCCTTTCGATGTCCCCATATTCATTTTCAATCTGCAACAAAGAAAACGGATTGGTGACACAAATGACAATTAATATAGAACTTTGATAATCAGAAGAGATGAGCTTAAACAACAGAACTCCACACCAAAATGCAATCTTTTCATGAGGTATAGAACATTTCATATCAACAGTCGAAGCAAAGCATAACCAAGCATGGCGTAGAAGCTCAACATGACAAACTATAGCATTAAATATATCTCTTGATAGCGGAATTAGAATGTCTGTTTAATTGAAGAGTTCATAATACACATTGTGGCTAGACAGGTGGCATTAAGGATCGACAGTAAGCATTCGGAGATTACTATAACAGATACATTAACTAGTTGCTGGACAAAAGGGATACAGATCGCCAGGACATACTCACCTGAGCTAAGATAATGTGGCCGCCCTGTGAAGCGAAGAACTTCTCTCGCTTCATCATATCCACTATATACGTTGTGAAGCTCTTCATATGCCTCTGTACCCAAGAAACGAGGACAATCCCACTTCATCAGGCCCAACCGAAACCAATAAACCCCAAAAATCCCAAAAATGAACAATGAGAAAAAAAAAAAAAGGAAAAAAGACTGCAACTTTATCAATTTGCAAACCTTAAATGGCTCGCTGTTTGTCCGAAAGACAGTCCCGGGCACATAATGCAGCCAAACTGGCACTCCGCTGCAACTCCAAGAAACCATAACTACAACCACTCAATGCAAGCGCAAACTAAAAAGAGGTGGGGCAAAAAAAAAAACAAATAATCCGATACAGACCCAAAATTCCACTCTGCGGCAACAAATGGCCCAATGCGGAGGATCATGTACATCCCGGCATCCCTTACAATGCGCACGAACTTCACCAGGTCGAACCGGTCCTCAAAATAGTACTAATAAAAGAGACAGAAGAAGATAGATCCTCGCTTCCAGCTCCATAAAGAAGAAGAAATGAAGAGGAGAAAGGGATTGGAGGAAGGTTCAAGGAAGAAGGACGCTCACATTGCCTGGAGAGAGCTCGTGGCCGTTCCAGAAGACGTACGTCTCGATCACGTCGGCGCCGCCTTCCTTGGCAGCGGCGACGAGGCCGGGCCACATCTGAAAAGAATCGATCAATCAAGAGCGAGAGAGGAGAAGTTAGAAGAGGGGAAGAAATGGACGGGGACAAAAGGCGCGCGGGGGGAGGGGAGAAGCTCACTGCAGGGACGCTGCGAGGGTAGTGGATGGAGGCGGAGATGAGGAGCTTGCGCTGGCCATCAATAATAAGAGAGCGGCGGTCGTAGGTGACATTGGCCGACGACGCCGTAGAGAAAAACAAGAAGAGCAAGAAGAGAACAGAAGGCAAGGAGGAGAAGAGAGTGGAAATCGCCATTGCTTTGGCTCTGTGGACGGGAGAGTGAGGGGAGACGTCATTATAAGAGTAAAGCGTAGCGAAGTCTGTGACAGCTGCGGAACAGCCAATGTGGTTTGATGATAAACTGCAGGCAGCAGAGTCCGTGCGCATCTCCACGTTGGTGAGCTGTGAATGAGCAGGCGTGATGCTGCAGAGAGAACCATGGGCTCTGCGCCTTTCGGATGGCAACATTTGTCGTGTCGCTGCTTGTGGGGTGTCGGTAGTCCAAGGATGGGGAAAAGAGAAGCAGTGACGTGGAAGGGAACAAGGCTCGTCGCGACACATGGTCGCGGTCGGCGGTGCGCTCGATTCACGAGAAAAAGGGGCCCGATCACCTCGACGATGCTGTTTTGTTTTTTTTAATGTTAACGGATGGATAACACCCATTTTTTTTTTTAAGTTAACAGTGGGTAACATTCAATAAAATTAAAAATTAAAATATCATGAAATAACAGACAAACAAGCTAACCCAAAATATATTTTTTTTATTCAGAAAAGCCAACAAGCCCAAAACTGAGATAGATTAGGCTTTTAGGCTACAGAGCAATGACACTGCGGATTGGATGGGTGCTTATTCTGTGAGCCGGAAAGAAAGAATTACTTAGAATACTTCATAACATGTTATTTTTTAATTTTATTGTATATATCTATACTCGTAATATATAAAATAATAATTTTATCAAAATATAATTATTTTTGTAAAATGCTACACAAAAAATAAAACAATCCAATCTCAGCACCATCTGCCATATAATAAATATCCCTGACTATCAAAGGGACATATTCTTTTAAGCATCTTTAGAATCGACACAATGTAGCGTCACCTTCGTTGCTTGCTTGTTGTTTTATTGGATTTTATTGGATGAGCTTAAAAAAGGCTCATCTTGTTCTGGTGTATGGTTTATTAGATGCTAGATTAGTAGGTTTTAAATTTCGAGATGGTAACAAAGTTTCAGATCAGACACTCGCCAGGCAGCATGTATTTTATTTCGTTCCTTTCTAATATAATATTTAAATCTAAATGCAGGCAATCTATGGGAAGCAAAGTCTTGTAATCATGGTTGTCTGCCATGCAACGGTTATGATTGCAAGGAAAGTTATCTGTGCACATCATGCAGTAGCTATAATAGCACAAATTCTATTCCGGAAAATGGTACGCGGTCATCATAAGTAAACCATCGTATCTGGTGTGAAGATGATTCAAACTTATGACCTCTGATCTTATATTAGTAAACCTCCTCCTATCTGTCCACCACGATCAGCAACCAATGGGCCTAGCCTCTTCAGGACGGCCTATTAGCCCAGAGAAGTTGGGATGCAGCGATCTCACCCTGAACTAAGCATCTTTTTTTACTGTAGTGAGTTAGCGACAGAGTTAGAAAAAATCAATTTTTTGTTGATTCCATCATATATGATTGAGTTGTGAAAACATTTGAATAGACATTGTACTTCTGAGCTTAATTCTTTCTGGTTACAAAATATATTAAGTGCAAAGGTTGTTCCAATTACTGCACCAAAACCAAAGAAACAGACATAGTCCTATGAGCCACATTGATTAAAGAAAGAAAGTCCCACAAAAATTTCAGCTCCAAACCAACCTTTCAAGGATATTGCCGCAATGATTGCCACCTCTGCAAGCAACCACGAGCAGATTTTGACATAGTTTGGGTACTTGGCTTTACATTGCCCGGCCAGATGCTTCCCTGATTTAAATTTAATGAACAATTTCAAAATATATACTTAATTTGATAGCAATACAAAGTTCCTAGTAGTGTGAAGCTTGGAGATTAGCATTCATTATAACAAATGCAAACATGTTGTTACTCAAATATTTGCTACTAAGGACCATATAGGCCCAATTTGGCAGAGCTGTTAGCAGTAAAGCTTTCGAAAGTAGAGATTTTTGAAGTAAAACTTTTATAAAAAGCTATTTACTGCTTGGTAACTACATTTCTAAAGTGATGTGAAACTTTAATATGTGTTTAGTAAACAAACTGAGAAAGTACTTTTGGTATGACAAAATGACCATAAAAGACATTATATAGTATTATATAGCAGAGCATAATAAAATATAATATGTATTAATACATAAATATATGATATAGTATAATATTATTAAAATATAATATAATATTGTATGCTATAGCATAATAATATAAAAAAATTGATATTATATAACGTAACATATCAATGTATCATGATATAATGTAACATAACATTATTTTATAGTATAATACAGTAATAAAAGTATAAAATATTATAATGATTATCATTATATATTAAAATTTATTAATATAATATTTTTAGGAATTAATTTTTGAGTTTTTTGTTTTCTTTGTTGGGACTCCTGCAAATTTCTGCAATATAAAAGGACATTTTCTGTAATTATAACATTTTATCATGGATATATTAAAACAACTTTCTAGCGCATGCTAAAAGCACTTTTTCGAAGAAGTTCCATTTTGGAGCTTCTACCAAGCTGTTCTCGAGGTCTCCCTGTCAAGCTTAACACCATGTTCTCAAATCACTAAGACTTGGCTGATTTTCTAGCTGATCGTCCATGTGTAACCATTGATGAGCAAATAATCCAGGATGTGGAGATTAGGGACATTGTCCTTCATGCTTGGAAGTTATCATTTGGTGGCTCGAAGACCTAGGGAGTCATAGGAGCACGATTACCATCGAATCCCCTACTAAAAGAAGGATAGCTTTCTCCTTCCAATTGGGATTTCCTTGTTCAAATAATCGGGCCAAGTAGGAATCCTTAATAATCAGCATTGAATATTACTTCATATAGGGGTCATGACAATTGAAGTTTAGGGTGACTCTCAAGTCATGATCAGGCAGCTTTCTAGAAAGTACAAATGCATGGGTATACAATATCACATTAAAGCTATGCAGCTGATGGAGGGCTTTGCTAAAAAAACTTTAAAGTTTATTCTTGATGCTGAGACTCAAGAGTGAAGATTCTTTGGGACGTCTATGTTTAGTTCACTATGGTCAAAAAGAGACTTTTGTTGTCCATGTTTAAGACTGATGTGCAATATAGCTTTCTAGTAAAGTTAAAACAACTTTCCGATTTTTTTACTAAATAACTCTATTCTATTTAAAAGTACTTTTGAAGAGCCAGAAAATGCTTCTAACCCACTAAAAGCTCTAGCCCAATTAAAATGACCCAGAGCAGGGGTTGTCGTAAGTTTTTAAGAATTGGTGAGATAATATCAATTTAAGTTTAGCATAGGAAACAAATAATTAACTGAAGAAATAATGGAAAAGACTAGAATGGAAGTCCAATAAATTGGCTGGTCTGAACCATGGTTGTTCCTCTCTGTTATAAGATTATCTCATTTCTATGATTAGCTCCAGTTTGCAGGTTGGTTTCCACTGTCCCATAATTCCAACATTAGATTCATAGACTTGAACGCATATGAGAGTTCTAAGCGAAAAATATGAACATGAGAGAGACGTACAACTCCCAGGATCAAGATAAGCCAGCGACACGAGAAATCCGGGTACAACGTGTGCTAGAAACCTTTCCATACGGGATCCTGTTACAAAATGGTTATTTAACAGAGAAAAGAAGATGGCTAAATGGTTTCAAACATGGTAGGTATATAGAGTCAGGTGTTTCAGCTCAAGTGTATATAGAGAGCCAAGTCTTAACTGGAAAACATTTTGAGCTTTAGCAAGTTGTCATGCTAATGATAGTCATATAAACAGAAAACGTTGCAGTAAAACGATGGACAAACTCTAGCATTTCAATGAATTTTTAAGATGATTTGAATTTAGTCTGATTCTCTTTTCTATTTTTATCTTACAGGAAAAGTAGGGCAGGATAGATTTCCAAAAAGATGTTGTGCTTGGTGTATACAGAGATATCATGCAAGTATTATAATTTTTTGTTTTCTCCTTTTGTTTTCTTTTGAAGGAACTATAGTTTATGAATGTAGGTAAGTTTTTTAACTTTGCTAGAAAACTAATTAGGATTTTTGGAGCCTTTAATAAGAAAGCTCCCTTATGTTTCCTATATAAAGAATAGGTCCCCCTCTCCTCTCCATATGGTTCATAGCTTGCCTCATTGACGGCTATCTTTTGTGAGGAGCAATGAAGGGAAAATCCAGCTGCTATTATTCCAGATGATTGAAGAACGTATTCAATATGTCTTCCGCCGGTATATTTTTCAAACATGAATACACTATTGTTTGTTGTGATTCTAAATCTTAGCATGTTATTATTTATAATTAATAATTAATATCAAAGCCATCATACTAGGATTAGAATTCTTTATACACAATTATTATTTTATCTAGATTTACAGATTGATTTTACGCATTGGTGATGTATGGTGCATAAATCTTCATACACAAGATCTTTCATTTCCAAATTAGCAAATAACATTTTCTTTGTCTCATAAAGTAACCCCAAGTCACTGTTGGCAAGTAAAATATCATCAACATACAACAAAAGAAAAATAAATTTTCTCCCACTGATCTTGAGATAAATGCATTGGTCCACTGTATTTTCAAAAAAACCAAAAAAAGTTACAAATTCATTAATTTAACACTTTAATAATTAATATGCATGAGGGCTTAATTCAAATTATTTAGTATCTAAATAATAATTAAATGGGTTACTAACTTTTAGCCGTAGGGCAAAAACCATTCTGGTCCAATAGGATGCAATGCAAATAAAATAATCAGATAAACATGGTTGATTAAATAAAAGGCTCAACTTGCAACTATGGACCTATTCAGATTTGAAAAATCCTAAATTATTCCTCCCTATTTTCTTTCCTCTTCCTAGCGCCGTCACTGTTCCCTTTTTTTTTTGGATCCTAGCGCCGTCACTGTTCCCTTTTCTTTTTGGGAGGCTGCTCGTGGCTGCCACCCATGGCCGCCACCATGCCGGCCACTGCAAGTGGCCAGCGACACTCGCCGAGCCGCCGCGACGCCCCACGGCCTACGACCGACCGTGGGGTGGCTCGAGACACGCCCCAGCCTGCAGCGGCGGCGGCGTCCGCCCACTAGGGCGCCGTGAGGCGACCGCTTTCATCCACGGCGGATCTAATGGGGCAGCCCTTCCTCCTCGCCGGCCGATGTCTCTGTGCCGTGCGACGGCCGATGGAAGGAGGCCGAGGCAGCTCGCCAGCCACCACCATGGGTGGATGGCTGCCCCATTAAATCTACCGCGGACAGAAGTGGCCGCCCCACAGCGGGCGGACGCCCCTGCTGCTGCGGGCCAGGGTATGGGCTTCCACTGATTGCATATTTTTTGTTTTATAAAACGGGTTAGACGTATGTCTTATAATGGTGCTATGGTTAAGCCCAATATGATGTAAGATTATTTTGTTTTATGGGCTTTGGTGCACTTTGGATATATAGGATTGAATTCTATTTGTTGTGGTAATTTTGGTATGTAGGCCGGAAAACCCAATTAAGATTTTTGGAACCTTTAATAAGAAGGCTCCCTCATGTTTCTTATATAAAGGCTAGCTCCCCCTCTCTCCATATGGTTGATAGTTTACCTCATTGATGGCTATCTTTTGTGAGGAGCAAAGAAGGGAAGATCCAGTCGCTAATATTCTAGGTGATTGAAGAACATATTCAATATATCTTCCGCAGGTATATCTTTCAAACTTGAACACACTATTGTTGTTGTGATTCTAAATCTTAGCATGTTATTATTTATAATTAACAATCGGTATCAGAGCCATCATGCAAGGATTAGAATCCTTTATACACAATTATTATTTTATCAATATTTACGGATTGATTTTATGCATTGGTGATATATGGTGCATAAATCTTCATACACAAGATCTTTCATTTCAAAATTAGCAGGCAACATTTTTTTGTCTTATAAAGTAACCCCAAATCACTACTAGCAAGTAAAATATCATCAATATACAAAATAAGAAAAATGAATTTTTTCCCATAGATCTTGAGATAAATACATTGGTCCACTATATTTTCAATAAAACCAAGAGAAATTACAACTTCATTCATTTAACACTTTAATAATTAATATGCTTGAGGGCTTAATTCAAATTATTTAGTATTTAAATAATAATTAAATGGGTTACTAACTTTTAGCCCTAGGGCCAAAACCCATTCCGGTCCAATAGGATGCAATGCAAATAAAATAATCAGATAAACATGGGCAGATTAAATAAAAGGCCCAACTTGCAACGATGGACCTATTCATATTTGAAAAATCCTAAATTTTTCCTCCCTATTTTCCTTCCTCTTCCCAGCGTCGTCACTGTTCTCTCTTCTTTTTTTTTTTGTTTTGGGAGGCAGCCCGTAGCTACCACCCACGGCCTCCACCATAACGGCCAGGCTGTGGGGTGGCTCGAGACACGCCCCGGCCCCCAGTGGCGGCAGCATCCGCCCACTAGGGCGTCGTGGGCGGCTGCTTCCATTTGCGGCGGATCTGATGGGGCAGCCCTTCCTCCTCGCTGGCCAATGCCTTTGTGCCGTGGACGGTCGGCGGAAGGAGGCCGAGGTGGCTTGCCCGCGACCACCGTGGGCGGATGGCCGCCCCATCAGATCCGCTGCGGATGGAAGCGGCCGCCCCATGGCGCCACAGCGGGCGGACGCCGCCGCCGCTGCGGGCCGGGGTATGGGCTTCCACTGATTGCATATTTTTTGTTTTATAAAATGGGTTAGACGTATGGCTTATAATAGTACTATGGTTAAGCCCAATATGATGTATGATCATTTTATTTTATGGGCTTTGGTGCACCTTGGATATATAGGATTGAGTCCTATTTATTATGGTAATTTTGGTATATAGGCCAGAAAACCCAATTAGGATTTTTGGAGCCTTTAATGGAAAAGCTCCCTTATGTTTCCTACGTAATGGCTAGGTCCCCCTCTCCTCTCCATATGGTTGATAGCTTACCTTATTGACGCCTATCTTTTGTGAGGAGCAAGGAAGGGAAGATCTAGTCGCTATTATTTCATGTGATTGAAAAACGTATTCAATATGTCTTCCACATGTATATCTTTTAAATTTGAATACACTATTGTTGTTGTGATTCTAAATCCTAGCATGTTATTATTTATAATTAACAATTGGTATCAGAGTTATCATGCCAGGATTAGAATCCTTTATACACAATTATTATTTTATCTAGATTTACGGATTGATTTTATGCATTGGTGATATATGGTGCATAAATCTTTATACACAAGATCTTTCATTTCAAAATTAGCAGATAACATTTTTTTTCTCATGAAGTAACCCCAAGTCACTGCTGGCAAGTAAAATATCATCAACATACAAAATAAGAAAAATAAATTTTCTTCCACTGATCTTGAGATAAATGCATTGGTCCACTATATTTTTAACAAAACCAAGAGAAGTTACAACTTCATTAATTTAACACTTTAATAATTAATATGCATGAGATCTTAATTCAAATTATTTAGATTTAAATAATAATTAAATGGGTTACTAACTTTTAGCCCTAGGGCCAAAACCCATTCCGGTCTAATAGGATGCAATGCAAATAAAATAATCAGATAAACATGGGCAGATTAAATAAAAAGCCAACTTGCAACTATGGACTATTTAGATTTGAAAAACCCTAAATTATTCCTCCCTATTTTCCTTCCTATTCCCATCGTCGTCATTATTCCCTTTTTTTTTGTTTTGGGAGGCAGCTCGTGGCTACCACCCATGGCCGCCACCATGCCGGCCACTGCAAGTGGCCGACGATACTCGCTGGGCCGCCACCATGCCGGCAACTGCAAGTGGCCGACTACAACCTAATCCAACATCTAATTTATCCTTATCTGGCCCAATTCAATTGGCCTCAAACCCAGGCTGCACTCATTCAATGGTGACAAAGTCCAACATGAAATTGTTAAAAAAGAAGACCTTCTTTAACACCAAACATCCTCTTCCTACTACTTTATTTGCTGCTAAATCGTCTAAGCTATCATGCTATACGCAAGCATTTAAAGTTTCTGAATGGCATACTGCTAGTCACTAAAAAAACTGCTCTCCAACACACTGGTACATGGTCTCTTGTCCCATTTTAGTCCAATATGAATGTTGTAGGCTATAAGTGAGTATATCATCTCAAGCAGAATCCAGATAGTTCCATCAACAAGTACAAAGCGTGCCTTGTTGCAAAAGGCTCTCATTAACAATTAGGAGTAAATTTCATTGAAACTTTCAATCCTGTGGTAAAGCATAGCACTATTTGTATAATGTTAAATTTGGCCCTCACCTTCAATTGGCCTCTTCGCCAACTCGATGTTGACAATATACAATAGAATAAACAAATCATCATAGCGAAAATCGTGTTTTTCTCTTTAGAACCTATAACTCAGATGTTCTGTACATCGATTGTCTAGGCATTGACTATACAATTTTGGCATGGAAAGTTGGTAGTTCAAACTCGGGGGGCCAACGACGTTCCAAGCTTAATCACAACAAACTCAACTAGTTGCCCTCCTCTCAAATTCAAGGCTGCGGACCACCATAGACGTGGTCTCAAAGGGATCCAACTCCATTCTGAAACTTCTCACCAGCGACATGTACAGATTCCTTAATGATGACAGAGTTAGATCACCTCTCTTTGTTTCTCTGTGAAAAGCCAATGACATCTAAGAAAGCTAAGATCTTCCTCAAGGATAGACCCATTCATGCCGTATCAAATTATTGTACACAACTATTCCAAAACTGGCTACCTCCGAACCTATCTATTGTACCTTTTTTTTGTTGTTAACCTTTGGAAAAGCTTAAACCGTTAATCTGCAATGTATTAATGAGTTATGTTCTTGATAAAATTTGGACACAGACAAAAGCAAAATGATACAGTTGCACACATCCGTTCATTGCTCATCCCTCAAGACTCTTTAGTGCAAGTGGAGGCATAGTGATATCACATTGAGATTATTAGCAAGCAGCAATAAGTTATTAACAACTATAATTCAAATGGGTTGGGTCTGAATTCAGTAAATCCAAACTCAACTCGAAAAATAGAACGAGTCCAATATTAGAACCCGACCTAGCCCTACGGGTCCTCCAAAATGGGTCGGGTCAAGTGGGTTGGGTCGGGTCGGGTCACGGGTCAACCCTACCAATTTGTAACCTTATTCTACCTACTGCCTTGTTGCTGGACATCCGACAGCAACTGCTGTCAACCCGAAGGCCTCCTCTCCTCCCCTGTTCGTCGGTGGGGTGGCTCATTATGAAAAAATATAAAATATATAAATACATCTACCTCATCCTATAAGCTTAAGTTTTGGAACAAGTGATGATTTAACATAGTATCAGAGCAGAGGTCCTGAGTTCGAACCCTGTCTCTGTACTCTTTAACCCTATTATTAAAAATTTCATATATTGAGCTTACCCATTAAAATGAAGTCTAGCCCACATGTGAGAAAAAGTGTAAAAAAATATAAAATATATAAATTAATTTACCTCATCCTATAAGCTTAAGCTTTTGGGACAAGTGGTAATTTTTACACTCATGCCTCCTCCGATTCCTTCAAAGAAAAGATAGGAGCGTATAACAAGAAGAAAAAAAAGAAAAGATAAGAGCGTAACAAGAAGAAAAAAAGAAAAGGAAAAAAGGAAAAAAGTGAAAAAAGAGGAGAGAGAAAATTGAAAAAAAAAATTAAAAGGGGGAGATATAGAGAGATCCCATCTTTGGTTCAAACTTTTTCTCTCTACCTAACTTGTAGATCATATTTAAGGATTCTAGACCAATGTTGCAGCCAGGGCCAGCCTAACCCTTAGGCAACTGAGGCGGTCATTTAAGGTTCCAGCCCAAAGAAGGCCCACCGCAGCAAAGGCCTTAAAGACAAAACAAAAAAGAAAAAAAGCCCCCCTTAGTAAGTTTGTCTTAAGCTGGCCCACTGCAGAAAAGGCCTCAAAGATAAAACAGAAAGAAAAAAGGCCCTTCTTAGTGAGTTCGCCTTATGTCCCAAATGCACTGAGCCGCTCTTGGTTGCAGTGACCGCTTGGATCATTTTTTCCTACCTCTTTACTCGATTTGGACTTAAAGTCTGCTCAAGTCCATTTCGGTATTCTTAGAGCTTCTTAATTTATATTTAGATTTTTAAATAGTTGAATGTCAATTAATGTATCTTTTTAAATAGTTTTAATAGGTACAACTAATTTGCTCATCTAAACCTAATGATCTTTGGACGAACAGAGGTAAGTGAACCTGGCATAGACCTTGCTAATTTTTAAAAAATTGATCCATTTAATTTATCTAGAGGATAAAAATATAAATTATAGTGATGTGATTGGCTTTGCATTCTTTTAAAAAAAGTTTTATGATTATGAATAATTCATATTTTAGCATTATGCTTTGTTGTGAATGATTTATATATGAATTATGTTCTCTAAAATTATAAAAAAAGGAAGAAAAAAAATGCATGCTATTATGAAATGATATATAAGGCATGATTGTGCATTTTAAACTTTTATGATTCCATTTAGCAAGTTTTCAACCTAATTATACAGGTATGTTTTATTAAAAATATAAAATATTTTATGAGCTCCCAGATAGCTATGATCGCCCCTAAAAATAGGGGCCAATTGACACAAGGGAGCTAGCATCCAACAAAAATGACCCTCCATCAACTGGTTAAAGCTGGTAACAATTATAAAGTATAATTCTTTGTCGATTAAGAAAATAGTCCTATCATGAGTTATAGTGATCGTAGTAAGACAAATCTGTGAGCATTGTTTTTATAAATAATATAGATAATTAACAAATATCTAACGATTATAAATATTTTAATTGCCCTCAAATTTAGCTTTAGAAACTTGCATAATTTTTTCGTACATGATTGGATTGCTACGATATGATTTGTTATTATGTTTATGAAATATTTTATTTTACCATAAATAAAATACTTTCTAAATGGTGCATTAAATCATGTAAAAATTTATGCTAGATCTAGTAAGGTGGTGCATGGTACTTACGGAGCCGCAAAGCTTACTTGTCTCTTCATATTTATATTTTAAGATAACTAAGGTTGCTAGGAGTAGGGAAGAATAAATGAAATGAAGAATGAGGGAATAAGCTCCAAGTACAGTAGCAAGCTATTAAAAAATTTTGTTCATGACTATAAAATTTGGATTATGTATCTTTGAGTATTCAAATGTTGGATTTGGATGCTCTGCTTCTATTTATTTAATAAATAAAAATCTTTACATCACTTTATTATTTCATAAATTTTTATATATTTTTTTGTTATGAGCTTCATGTTATTGTGAGCAATACACTACTGCAGTATAACCATGTCATGCTCTGGATTTGGGATGTCACAATAAGAATCTTAAGGGAGTGTAACTACAAGGGCACCTGCAATTCATAAGATTTATCTCAAGGTTTATACCTGCTTTTTTTACAAAAGCAAATCCCAAACAAAAGATAGTTATTATTTAAACGTTCTTTACCTGATGTATGGGACGGCCTTTGAAATTAGTATCTGGGGAAGGGTGTATACCGTTGGTGCGAAGGGCAAGGGGAAGCATGCTTGTTGGTAGACACTTGGAGGCATGCTTACTCTTTTGAGGCCAAGGACACGCCGCTCCAACCCAAACCCCCCACGGAAAAAGACCCTTTCTTCCAATAATCTATATTTAATCCCTTAAATTAAGTTTAAAATAAAAAAGTATAAGTGCCAAGAGATAAAAAAAAATACTAAAACCGAAACTATTCAATTTTGACTCACAGCATATACTTATATATATAGTGGAAAGCCCAGTGTTATATATGACAACTGATTTTTTTTTTCACTATAAAACTATGTATGAGAAATGTCATCTCCAATTAAAGTTTTTTTTTTCAAAGAAAAAAAGAAATGATGGGATCACGACCACTCAACTTGTAAATCTTGAACCTTTCACATGTGGGAAAAAGGTGTCAACCAGAGGTTCACCTCTAATTAAAGGAAGTGATGATAGGCGTGGAAACCCAAAATGCTCCAAATTTGCAGAACTAACATGTTAAAAGATATAAAGAAAATATAAGAGTCAAGATATAAATGAATCACTCAAACGAGAGATTAAGTACTATCTACATCCTTAAATATCTATTATGACATTAGAGAATAAAGACATTTTCTTATCAACTTTTAGTTTTTTAATTTCATTTTATAATGTTTCTTTGCTTCTTAAATTATGCGCTTCGGTGTTCATGTGTTTTCATTCATGTTTCAAAATATCTTTTCTGATCACTTTGTTGCCCCTCGGTTGAATCCTGATAAATGTGTGACGCAAGGATATAAGATATAAAGGATACATGTAGGTCATACATAGCAAGGCAATTTAATGTGCCTCGAAGGATCTGATCGTAGTATATGGTCGCACTATGATTGAAAGTAGAAATGAGAATGACCTATCCAGGATCTCAGATGATAAACACCATGTGCTATCAGTGTGACTGGTTAATGTTAGCTATAGATCTGCCAGTTGATAAGAAATAGCAATGGCTGAAGCCATATATTGCATGATCGGCTTTTAGGTGCCTTCCAAACGTATAGCAACATGATGCATGAGTTCATATAATTTCGCCCTCCCTAGCTGTCTTTCATGCATGTATTGGCCTGATTCGTACATAGACAAAACTTCTGTAGATGACTCCCATGCATCAATAAACGTCTGACAGTACAAGCCACGGTTTCATTTTTTATTTCAAAACTTCATGCCACTTTTCCTCGGAATATAAATTAACGGTTGTTATCACCATGGCAACCTTACGTGCAAGCACTCCATGTAAATTTTTTTTTTTTTTTTGTGTCAGGGAAGCACCATGCCGGATTTTACCAACTAACACAACTAAACCACTACATGTTGCTTGCATGAACGAAACTTTAGTGGGAATCATTAAAACATGGCCCCCAAGCTTGGTCACAGTAGCTTTCCTAAATTTCTGAGACCTTACAACAACGTCGTATTAGCAGCACATATTGCGCCGCCTCCGGTCAAGAATTTGGAGGTGTACGCAGTGTAGGTTTAACCAATGATGTTCAACCGTCTCGCATCACCCCAGGACAAGACGTTCAAAAAGAAATGTAAACGAGCAACCTAATCCAACTTGGTTTTGTTTAAAATACATAGTTTTTTTTGGACAAGGCATGCCAGGGAGTATATTTCAGCACATTTTTTTAAGCTGACAAGACCTATATAGACAGAGGGAAGTTGTTTTCCAGAAGGCGTCTCTCGTTAGTTTTTGCGTTTCTTGGAAACAAGGGAGATGGAGATGGGTGGTGAGGGGAGAGAGATCAGAAGAGATGGTGCACAAGGAAGAGGGAGTAGAAGAGTTGCTGCTGCTGTAGTAACAGAGGAGATGCCCACAGCCACGGCAGCGACACTGGTTGGTGGGGACAACGGTGATACCAAGGAACAGGTTTCTCTAGGGCTTTCCCACCCCTCTTCCTTTCTTCACTCCCCACACCCTCACAAACATTTCCTTTGTTTTTCTTTTCTTTGCTTTCTTTTGAAAAAAAATAATAATTAAGTTACAGTACCGGCCTAATATCTCTAGTTCTAGCGATTATATAGATTAAAATACCCAGGAGAATCAGATTAAATTCAAATCATCTTGAAATTTCATTGAATCACTTGAGTTGGTCCATTCTTTTACTGCAATGATTTCTGTTATATGACTGTCATTACCATGACAACTTGCCAATGCCCAAAATGTTTTCCAGTGAGACACCTGGCTCTCTATGCACATTTGAGCAAAAACACTTGGCTCCGTATACCTACTATGCTTCAATCTATACAAGCATCTTCTTTTCTCTGTCAAATAACCATTTTGTGACAGGGCCCTGGATGGAAAAAGTTTATAGCACATGTTGGACCCGGATTTCTTGTGTCCCTGGCTTATCTTGATCCTGGGAATTGTATGTCTCTCTCTCTCTCTCTCTCTCTCTCTCTCTCACTCACTCTCATATTCATTCAAGTCTATGAATCTAATGCTGGATTTATGGGACAGTGGAAACCGACTTGCAAGCTGGAGCTAATCACAGATACGAGGTAAGCTTTAAGAACAGAGAATGACAGCCATGGTCCAGAGTCGCCAATTTATAGGACCTCTATTCTAGTCTTTTTTCATTATTTCTTCAGTTAGCTGTTTACTTTCTATCTCAAACTTAAACTGATATTATCTCACCAATTCTGGAAAACTCACGACAACAGCTCCTCTGGGTCATCTTAATTGGACTGGTTTTCGCGCTAATTATACAGTCCTTAGCAGCAAATCTTGGAGTAACAACAGGTATGGCATCTGCAATAATGCATGCTAATCTATAAGCTTCAGGCTAGTAGAAACTCTGTATTGCAATCAGATTAAGTGTATATTTCGATATCGATCATTAAATTTAAAACAGGGAAGCACCTTGCCGAGTTGTGTAAAGCTGAGTATCCGAAGTACGTCAAGCTCTGCTTGTGGTTGCTTGCAGAGGTGGCAGTCATTGCAGCGGACATCCCTGAAGGTTGGTTTGAAGCTCAAATTTTTATGGGATTTTCTTTCCTTAATCAATTTGGCTCATTGGGAATCTATATCTGTTTCTTTGGTTTGATGCAGTGATCGGAACAGCCTTTGCACTCAATATATTGTTCCACATCCCTGTATGGACGGGAGTGCTTATCACAGGATTGAGCACTCTTGTACTTCTCGGACTACAGAGATATGGGGTAATTAACTAAGATCAGACCTTTATTTATTGTTAAAAACGGGGTAAGGATTGGGTGATTGCTCCCACTAATGGAAATGCTGATGAGCTGGTTACCACATTATTGCATAGTGATTTCTACCAGCTTTTCTAGTTTCAGATAGTGTACATGAGCAGCAGCATGGTACTGCCACACTTCGACAATTCACTCAATTGCCTATTGTGATGCATGATGTATACCATCCTTAACTAGCTGAAACTCTTGCAATTGACATCTTTAACGAAAATCTTTTATCATAGCAATGCACCCATTCGAACAAGATTGCGATGCTAAAAGACATGGATTCATCTGAAACTTAGCCAAGGACAAACCATAGAATTGCAGTCAAATAGTAATTAAGAAATCGATTTGCCTATGATATAATATAATGAACAAGCTGCTAAACTAAATGCTTGTGCAGGTTCGGAAACTTGAGTTTCTGATATCTATGTTGGTGTTCGTCATGGCGGCCTGCTACTTTGGAGAAATGGGCTATGTGAAACCCCCTGCATCTGAGGTGTTAAAGGGATTATTTGTGCCCAGGCTCAACGGCAGTGGAGCCACTGCAGATGCCATTGCTCTCTTGGGTGCCCTTGTCATGCCGTAAGCAACTCATCTTAAATTATTACATTTTCGTGGTTGTTAAGTCACTCTGTTGGCCACTTCAAATTTGTTTACATTGGTTGTAGGCATAATTTATTTTTGCACTCAGCTCTTGTACTCTCAAGGAAGACACCGCCGTCCTCTAAAGGAATCAATGTAAGATCCATCTTGGCCAAATTAAAACAATTACACTGTCATTCCCTATCAATGATCCCAAAATTCTTGGACAATATTTCTTCCCCCACAAAAAAATAAAAATCAATGTCTCATAGCTTTTACTTTATGTTTGTGTTGATGGATATGAAAGTAGAATACTTCTTATTTGTTATATTATTCAAACTTGACACAACAAGACTTGTTGCTTATTCTTTGTTCCTATATTTTTGTGACTCTATTTCTTGGCATCACACAAGCAATTGTGTGTAATAAATTGAACAAGGATTGCCATCCATGTTTGATGTATATGACTGCTCTGTGTAACAAAATACCATTCTCCAGGCTGCTAAGTTAATTAATTCCCATGTCAATTGCTTGTATGGTGACATTTTTGTATTAGAATGCCTGTCGTTACTTCCTGTTGGAGAGCGCATTCGCATTGCTCGTTGCGTTGCTTATCAACATTGCAGTCGTGTCTGTCTCCGGCGCCGTGTGTTCTGCGGATAACCTATCACAAGAGAATTCGGACAGATGCAGCGATCTCACCCTCAACTCAGCATCTTTTTTGCTCAAGGTCTACCCTCATGCTTCAAACTCATCCAGGATACAGCAAGCTCATTGTCTCTTCTCAGAAATTATAGAGAGAATATTCAAGAAATAAGGCCATTTTCTTAAAAAATACAAAATGCTTAATTTCTTTTTTTTTTTTTTTTTGATAATACAACTATACAAAGTCTTTAATTATTATATCATATAACCTGAATTCAAATCCTGCCTTTATCAGAATTTGAAAGGTTAGGGGTGATTAGAAGAGCTATCTATCCCAAATATAGAGATATAAATAATAAGCTAACACCAAAATAATTTTTTTATGTTTGCGAAAAAAATAATTTTTTTATGAATTTTCATGTTTATTAATATTTTCTAAGCTCATTTTCCCCAAAAGAACACATTTTCAAAGAGTTCGCAGGGTTAAATATCATTAGAAGGGCGTTGTGTACCCCAATAATAGAAATATATATAAATAGTAAGCTAATATCAAAAGCTAATTTTACTTTAAGACTTAGTACTATACTTTTATATTTATTAATATTTTCAGAGCACATTTTCTCCCTAAAAAATTCGAAGATATATGATAAAAGTAATATAAATCTGGACCATATACTGTTTATTACTTTTTATCTCATAAACAAGCAACAATAACAAGATCTTGTGAATGAGAAGTTTTTGAAAAATTTGTATTCTATATGAGATTGAAAATTGATTCATTGCATGTCCTCATAGAATGTCTTGGGAAAATCAAGCTCCATAGTATATGCGATCGCATTGCTAGCTTCTGGACAAAGCTCCACCATTACTGGTACCTATGCTGGCCAATACATCATGCAGGTAAAAGTCTAAATCTTATTGAAATCTTTTCCTCCTATTTGCATGAACTGTCAGTCTTCTATGTAATTTTTTTAATTTTTTTTCGAATGTTGCTTTTGAGACCCTTAATTAATTCCATCAATCGTGTACTTATCAGGAAAAAGGGACACATAGGATTTCTTTTCTTTTTTTTGAAGGAACCATCTTAGTTACTAACTTGTAATCAAAATCTCTTCTTGATCTATTGGTAAATCTTGCAGGGATTCTTGGACATCAAGATGAGGAAATGGTTGAGAAACCTCATGACACGGTGCATCGCTATCACTCCCAGTCTTATTGTCTCTATCATTGGTGGCTCTTCTGGAGCTGGACGGCTCATCATCATAGCATCGGTAACATCCATTAATCATTTTAATTAAACCCCTCTCAAGAGGGAGTTATTCTTTATAGTCATCTTTTATCTTTCCGAAAAGAGTACTCATTATTATTTTAAAGATGATCTCTCCAACTAATTATTTCAATTGTACAGATGATTCTCTCTTTTGAGCTGCCATTTGCTCTAATCCCTCTTCTCAAATTCAGCAGCAGCCGCACAAAGATGGGACCTCACAAGAACTCGATCTTTGTGAGTTTTATCAGCTTAATCAATTTTTCTCGTGACATTTATTAATACCATTCATCCGGCCAACAATTCAAGCCTATCTACTACATCAATAGTATACTCATAATTTAGGTGCATGCCGTTATTTAAGTCCGGCCACATACGCAACAAAAATTTAGAAATGTTGGCTTACCAACTCCTATATATTTTGTCAACCACCAGCTATATAACAGGAAGGATTTGCATCCAAAAATGATCTGAACTCTATCTTCTGGATACGTATATACATGTATACATAGATACATATGTATATGCATATGAAGCAAGAAGAATATATATTTGAATATATTTGTATATGTGTGTATATGCACAGATTAATCCATATGTATGTATGTATGTATGATACCCGATCCTTGTCGGGTAAAAATTTAATTGTAAAACATTATGAGAATTCCAATAGTAAAATAAACAAAGGTGGTGTGTAAGAAGGTTTTCTCTTTATGTGCACCTTTGGTATGATTGTTTCAGGATGTCAGCCTCTTTGAGCTGCCATTGTTGTGTAAAATCCCAAAATTGTCTTTCACATACAAACGCCATCCACATCTTATGCTAACTTGAGTTATATTTATATTCCTTAATGCAGATCATCATCGTCTCATGGATCCTCGGTTTAGGTATAATTGGAATCAACATCTACTTTCTAAGCACCCAGTTTGTTGAATGGCTCATCCACAGTAGCCTGCCAAAGGTTGCCAATGTTTTCATCGGCATCATCGTCTTCCCTCTCATGGCCATATACATCCTCGCAGTTACCTACTTAACTTTTAGGAAGGATGCAGCTGTGACATTTGTTGATACACCTGATTCGCAACAGATTGAGATGGAGAAGGGAATGCATTGCGCCGAAGGCAACAGAGGGAATGGAGCTGTACCATATAGAGAGGACCTTTCTGATATCCCTCTTCCTAATTAAACCGGAGTACTTATCTTCAAACATATGCCACAAAAGAATGCAAAAATGTCATGTGATACTCTAGTTGTACCATGCATGATAAATGTTACTTTATATATTTGGAGGGTGAAATGATTTTGTCTTCATAGACGTTCATCCCCACCATATGTATCTTCCGAAAATGAAAATCAGCAATAAAAAAGAAAATATAAGAGGACATGGATTAGGACATTAAGGACCTATTTGGTTGCATAATGTTATTCTAAAACGTCCTTTGTAAAACAGGTTTTATGAAAACCATCACCTCTAGTTTTTCACTCCCAGCAATTAGAGATGGAATCTTAAACCACCTTTCTACGTAAGCTGGTGGACCTTGTCCCAAGCGAGCAGGTCAACTTTTTTTTTTTTTTTTTTTTTTTGCTATAATGGATAACTCATATAGTTCTAATATAAATACATCCAAAAAAGTCAAAATGTAACAAGTCATTGAGCATTCTAGACAGCTCTTCTTTACTAGTTCAGAGAAGTTCTTCAGAATGATTAGCCACAAAAGAAGCCACCCAGTATGCATATGTACCATTTTCACATCCCAGTAGTAGCCTATAGGAATCTTTTAAATATCTGCTCCAACTTATGAATGATATATTTTTGGAAAAATAGTATCAGCGATGAGGTAGCTACTACAACACAGCATGGTCTTAATAGGGTATCCTACCTGTCATGGAAAAAGATTTTGATTTCCATCCCTCCAATCTGTTCCTATAAACTACATGCTATCATGGTCAATCTTCTTCCGAAAGGGGGAACTCTTAGAAATTGCCATGGGCCGCAATGTTCCCAGATGTTCGAGGTTTCCATGATCATATGCTTCGCAAGTATATTAATAATCCTAAGGCTGAATTGGGTATCTTGCTATATTGGTTCACCTGCTAGCTAGCTGGATGCATAACTGTAATCCTTCAAAATCTTCTAAAGTGTCTTTGCATTAGATTTTGCTGCATGGGTGAGGATGAGACAATCATGGTCAAAAAATAGATGAGAAACCATTGGAGCATCAAGGGTTGACTGGTTGACCGAGCCTAATCTGGGGTAGATTTGAACACAATCTAGTTCATATGTGAGCTTAGTCCAGTAATTTAAGCTTCAATCAGACTACAAACTCATTTACTAATTGATTCCATGAACAGGTCTGATTGGATCTGTTTCCTGAAGTCTACTTCTAGGTATGACACTTGTCCAGAACTATTACTGCAATCCGGTTTTAGGTGCAATCCTTTAATGTTAAACTAGTCCATTCTACGTAATGAGCCCATGTACTTTTGTTTATAGTTTGCTTAAATGTCTTATAGGTTGTTACATATTTGGACTATATTGGTTAGATCCAAGATGTATGACAATATTTTGATTTAAGCATGTTATCAATTTGGTTTGATATTTTACCAATGTCGATGAAGTGCTCATTTATGCATTCTTTAGACTAGCAATTGTTTCGTGATATTCCAAGAGTCTCTATCTCTATATCATGTTATAATATTTAATGTTGATTATACGTGTACCAATTAGTTTGGAAATATTTATAACATTCCTTACATATTTACTTGTAATTTTGCTAATAGTATTGTGTATTAGGTTGATTATATTCAGGATGTTTATGGGTGAATTTTAATGTGCATCTAAGGTGATATATTCATTATGATTATCAATATGAAGTTGTGCGAGAGATCACTTCTTGAACTTTACCATGGAGATAAATATGTTGTTATTTTGATTGGTTAGTTAGCATTGAAGCTTCTTCCAAAAAAGTTGCTTTCTTTGTTTAATTGAGACAGGGCTGATGAAGTGATGATGCTTTGATGCATGTTAGAGATTTGCTTTGATTGTGTGTAGTACCCAAAGATGCACATATGTTATTGATTTTGCGACAGATTTTGTTCGGAGTTCATGGTTTGTTATTTTCCCAAAGGAATAATAGGAAGATTAAGATGTTACTCCGACCCGAGCATACTTGGATATATATGCTTTTACGTTGTTCCTCTTTGTTTCTCAGCCATTAATTTAAATTGCATGGATTTGTTTGCAGCACTTTTATTAACAGTGAATGAATGCTACAATCACTTGCTCCATGAATGAGCCCAAGACGAGTTAAGGACACTGGCGCAGTCTCCATTGCGTGTCCTCCATTGCGTAGGTACAGCCTCCTATTAGTGAAGTTCAGACTCATCCGGAATGGATTCAGAATTTTGCAAATGTTTCTCCAGATGGCCAATGCTTTCGTCATTTTCTTCCTCCTGGTGCAGCTAAAGCTGCATCTTTTGTAATAAGCTGAGTTGATTTGATTTATCCTTGACTGTTCTCCATCAGTTAACAGCCTCCATGCCCATTTAGAGAGAAGCGCCCGTTGAATCATGCTCAATTCAGAATGCCCAGTCCCCCCTTCCAGTTGACCAGGTTAGACGTTGGTAAAGAACTAGGCTTGCCACACCATAGAAAGCTGCTTCTCAACTTATCTAATTTAGTCAGTAACCAAGTTGGAAGGAGAAACAGAGACATATGGTCGAGAGACAGGGCTGAGAGAACCAAATTTATCAATGTGAGCCTGCCACCCGTTGACAACAGTCGTCTTCGGGCCTGCGAACTTTTGTTCGAATTTCTTCAACTGTGGCTGCCAGTCAATTTCTGTAAGAGCGGTGGTTGCAGTGCATCCCAGGATGTAAGCTAGTTTTAGTTCCCTTCCAAGTTGCTGACCCAGGTAAACCAGAGAACTTCTCAGAGTTGATATCCATGCCATCGGTACAAGCTTCAGGTGAGTGATCCGAGTGGTATCTGCTTCACAAAAAAGAATGGATGCCGAGGATCCCGTCATTCCTGCGATCAGGGCCAAGACCTGAATAAAGACCTTTTCTTGTCAAAATTTAGGTTTTTAATTTCATTTTATAATGTTTCTTTGCTTCTTAAATTATGCGGTTCGGTGTTCATATGTTTTCATTCATGTTTCAAAATATCTTTTCTGATCACTTTGTTGCCCCTCGGTTGAATCCTGACGATGTCATAAATGTGATAAATGTGTGACGCAATGATATATATGAGATATGAAGGATACATGTAGGTCACACACAGCAACGCAATCCGTTGCGAACTCACCCAAATATAATGCCAAACCGTCTGGCTCCTCAAAAAATTAAGGGATTAAGTTAAACAGAAAATTTTAAATCTAAATTTGACTTATTTATTAAATGAATCAAAATTTAAAATCTCAATCTGGCATATTTAATAAACAGGTTATTTGAACCAACCTCTTAACCGGTTTAATAAATAGATCATATCAAACAGTAAGCTTTTTTTTTATATATTGTTAACCTGTTTACTAAATATGCCATCAATAAAAGACCCCTTTCCCCTCTTCCTAGGGCATCAACCGAGAGCCCTTCAAAAGAAAAAGGTAAAGAAAAAAAAGGAGATCTGTGAGAAGCTTGGATTCTTCGCCATCGGTCTTGCCGGAAAAGCTCGCCGGAGGTAAGGTGAGTACCCCTCCTCCTTCTCCTTTGTCTTTGGGCTATTATTTCTTTGGAAATACAACCGGTAAGCTGTCGGATTGATGGGGAAACCGAACCTCTATTTGGTCTTTTTCCTCCTTCCGTTTGGCCGATGTCGCCGGGCGTGGCACGTGGCCGGCACCACGTTGGGGTCGTCGAGCGCTGGGGTCGTCGGCCACAGGCGGCTAGCGCTGCTGAGCATGCCCACAGGGAGAAGATAGAAAGAAGGGGAGAGAGAGAGAGGGGGGGCAGAGCCACATGGTTCTCTCCTCTTTTCTTGCCCTTCTCTCTTCTCTTTCTAGTTTCTCTCTCTAGTTAGGTTCTCTCTCTAAACTTGCATCCAAGGAGATCATTGTTTTGAAGGTTCTAGATTGTCATATATCTGGGATAATTGTTAATGATGACTTGCTTCTGTAGGAGAACAAACTATTAGATGAGAGGACGCTAAGTGGGGTTCTGCGCATCTCGGTTCATAAATTGCCGTGAGGGTGGTTGATTAGTTTGTCTAAGTTTTTCAACAAAGAGTAAGAATTCTTGTACGCCAATCCTGCATGATATAAATATTTTTGCACCATATATGTATGATATGCTATGATCCAGACAAAGCAAAAATACTTTTATATTAAATTGTATTTTGATCGTGTTGGCTTATGATTGGTATTATGATGGATGCATGTATGCACATAACCTACACCTGCATAATTAGATTTATGGATGTGGTGCTCTAGACTAACCTTGTTATTATTGGTTGCTCCGTCATGGGCTGGAAATGTGACTGTGGTTAATCTAAAGCTGGAAATTAATAAAAAGGAATGATGTGTGGATGTGAAATTAATTAAACAAACATGAACTTTGGGTCGTCTCATTAATGGTTTGCCCGTCACAGGCTCTAAGTGTGACACTATTGGTTTGCCCGTCACAGACTCTAAGTATGATAATATTGGTTTGCCCGTTATAGGCTCTAAGTGTGACAATATTGGTTTGCCCGTCACAGGCTCAAGTGTGACAATATTGGTTTGCTAGTCATAGGCTCTAAGTGTGACAATATTGATTTGCCTGTCACAAGCTCTAAGTGTGACACTATTGGTTTGCATGTCACAGGCTCTAAGTTTGATACTATTGGTTTGCCTCGTCACGGACTGGAAACGTGATCGAAATTGGACCCAAAGTCGGAACGATAATTGACTCGAATCAAGTTTAAAAGGAATGGAATTAAAAGCATAGAAAACGCTAATGAAGATTTTTGAGATATCGTATGACATATCACACTTGAGTGGCTGGATTTTTGTTGATATTTGACTTGCATATTTATACTGATTATTCGAGCTTTTGATAGCCGGTATATGATTTCATGATATGTGCATCGATTTCTTGTGGTTTTCAAATTCATATTATTATTGTATTAGTATGGATGTGTAGGAATTCTTACTGGGTTGTAAAGCTCACTCCCCCTTCTTTTTTTTCCAGAGTTATAGGATGCATAGACATGGATGGGATGGGCGTATAGTGTGAGTATCAGAGTCATTAGTTAGGTTATTTTGATATCAATGAACATTGAAAGCTTTTGTAAATGAACCAATTTGATTATCTGGACATGTTGGATTTGTCTAATTAATTAATTATGGATTTATTGGATTTTTGTTCATCTCAGATCTTGCATGACCTTTAGTGCACTGCTCTAAGGCTCATGCAGTCGGTCGCGTATCGGACCCGGATGCTAGATTCGGGGCGTGATAAAGTGGTATCAGAGCTTAAGGTTAAGGTATCCTAGGGTTTAGGTTCGGATGAGTGTGAGTGGGGAATTATGATAGGAAAACTATCAGAGCCTTGGTTTTTAATCACTTGAGATTGTAACAGGAAGGATATTAGAACTTAGGGTTTAAGACCATTAGGGACTGTGGCCTAAGTGGCATCAGAGTTTGAGGTTTAATATCATTGGGGATAGTGACAAAATTAGAACCAAAGCATAAGTTTAAGATTACTAGGGTTTGCGACAGAAATGTATCATAGCTTAAGGTTATAATCACTTGGGACATGACAAAAGTAGCAGAATTAAATTCAATGCTTAGGTATAAGATCACTAGGCATTGTGATAAAATGTAAGCATTGGGTTTGATATTCAACCAGTACGGAAGGATTGGATACATTGTCTTTGATCATGGTAAGAGAGATTAGATCTAAGGCAAGTATAGGAAGGTTAACCATGTCATACCATATTAGTTGATTATACCATATCGTATTTATTGGTCCATATGTTGTTTAAATGACTTGGAAGTTCTAATTTGATATGGGTTTAGTTGTGATCACACTTTTGGTTTTGCTCTAATTATTAGAGTGGGATTTGTACATAGATCTTCCATAGTATCAGAGTGAGCTAAGAAGATTTCATAATATTGAAAGGAATGTTCTTTGAGGTTGAATCTATATGTGGTATTGGGATGTTTGGATATTGCAAATAGGTCTATTTCCTATTGATGTATTTGATTTTATTTTGAGGCTATAGAGTTGGCATATTGATGGGGGAATTCTAATTATTTGAATTCTCATGTTTGGATTGGGCTACTAAATTTTTCTTATTATTATTGGAGAATATTGAATATGTTAACTTAAACTTAAGTCTAGGTTTACGATTTGACTAGGAATCTTTGTCATTGTAAAATACGATATTGAGTAGAGATTTCGATTTCGAGATACTTATGTGAGTTATCATATATAGCACTGATCATAGACATTAAGGACTTTGGTGAGGAAGGATTTGGAGGATGATAGAGTTAATTTCTACTCATAGTGATATTGGCTCAAGAGTTCTAACCCATTGAATTTGGAGTAAATCTTGTTGGAAGAAAGATCAATCTAGATTGTCTAATCGAATTGTTAAGGAAATCCAAGGTTAATTAACCCTAAATATTTTGGATTCTAAGTTGTGGAGATCATGCAATGACCTTAAACTTGACTAATGGCTTAAAAGTTAGTTATGGTAAGTACACTTTACATAATCAAGGACAAAAAGATATAGAGCTTATGCTGTAATTCTATTTGAAATTTTAAAATTTGAATTTTCTTAATTCCTGTGCAAAGAGATATTTTGATCAAAAATTATTTAGCAGCCTTTATGGATCTTATGAATTGGGTGTTCAAGCCCTACCTGGATCGATTTATAGTAGTATTTATTGATGACATTCTAGTCTATTCAAAAAAGCCCACAAGATTATGAGGAACATTTGAGGATAGTATTGCAAACTCTTAAAAGAAAACAAACTTTATGGCAAGTTGCAGAAATGTGAGTTTTGGTTAAATAGTGTCACCTTTCTCAGGCACGTGATCTCCAAGGATGGTATCTCTATTGATCTAAAGAAAGTGGAGGCAGTAGTTGATTGAAGCAGACCTACTAATGTGTCCGAGGTGCGCAACTCTTTGGGAATGGCGGGATATTATCGGAGATTCATTGAGGGATTCTCTCGTATTGCCATACCTCTATCTCATCTAACCTAGAAGCAAGTAAAGTTTGAATGGACGGAAGAATATGAGCAGAGTTTTCAAGAGTTGAAAAGATAATGGATGACAGGTCCGGTATTAACTATTCCATATAGGATGGGAGGCTTCACCATCTATAGTGATGTATCACGCAAGGGCCTTAGTTGTGTTCTGATGCAAAATGAGAAAGTGATAGCCTATATTTCTAGACAGCTAAAAGCATTTGAGCAGAATTACCGTACTTATGATTTGGAGTTAGTAGCTCTGATCTTTGCTTTAAAAATATGGATGCACTATTTATTTGGTGAACATTGTGAAATTTTTACGGACCACAAAAATCTAAAGTATATCTATACCCAAAAGGAGCTGAATTTGAGGCAAAGAAGATGGTTAGAGCTATTAAAAGATTATGATATAACTATCAGTTATCATCCAAGAAAAACAAATGTTGAGGCTAATGCTCTAAGCAGAAAATTTCTAAGTAAATTAGCGGCCCTAATTACTACACGAAGAAATATTTTGCTTGATTTAGTGAAATATGAAATTGAAGTACGACTACATGATCCTCAAGTTCGGCTTGCTAATCTTATGGTGCAATCTACTCTGATTGAGAAGATTAAGTCATCTCAGAAAGAGGATGGTTCTTTGAGATTCAGTAGCAGATTGTGTATTCGAAAAGTTTCAGAACTAAGGAATGAAATTTTAGAGGAGGCTCATAACTCGGCTTATATGGTGCATCCAGGAGGCACTAAGTTGTATCGGAATTTAAAGAAACATTTTTGGTGATGGTATGAAAAAGAATATTGCTCAATTTGTAGCTCGGTGTCTAGTATGTCAACAGGTAAAAGCAGAACATCAGAGACCTGTGGGACCATTGCAATCTCTATTTATTCCTTAATGAAAGTGGGAGCATATCACTATAGATTTTGTGATTGGTTCACCCAAAACCCCATCGGGTAATGATGCGGTGCGGGTAATTGTTGACCGGCCAACTAAGTCAGCACACTTTTTGTCGTTTAGAGTCGATTTCTTCTTAGAGAGATTGGCAAATTTATATATAGAGCAAATTGTGAGGTTGTATGGGGTCCCAGTTACCATTGTGTCAGAAAGAGATAATAGATTTATATCACAGTTCTGGAAGAGTCTTCATAAAGCTCTTGGAACCAAATTGAGCTTCAGCACAGCTTTCCACCCCCAAACTGATGGACAGTCAGAAAGGACCATCTAGATTTTGGAAAACATGCTGAGAGCCTGTGTCATTGATCTAGGAGGAAAGTGGGATAGTCACCTGTCACTAATAGAGTTTGCTTACAATAATAACCATCAAGCAAGTATACAAATGGCACCTTTTGAGTTGTTGTATGGTTGGAAGTGCTGATCTCCTATTTATTGGGATGACATGAGCCGGTAAGCCGCCGGATTGATGGGGAAACCGAACCTCTATTCGGTCTTTTTTCTCCTTCCATTTGGCCGATGTTGCCAGGCGTGGCGCATGGCCGGCACCATGTTGGGGTCGTCGACCGCTGGAGTTGTCGGCCACGAGCGGCTAGTGCTGCTGAGCATGCCCACGGGGACAAGATAGAAAGGAGGGGGGAGAGAGAGAGAGAGAGAGGAAGAGCCACTCGTTTCTCTCCTCTTTCCTTGCCCTTCTCTCTTCTCTCTCTAGTTGGGGTTCTCTCTCTAAACTTGGATTCAGAAAAATCATTATTTTGAGGATTCTGGATTGTCATATATCTTGAATAATTTTTAATGATGACTTGATTCTGTAGGAGAACAATTTATTAGACGAGAGGACGCTGAGCGGGGTTCTGCGCATCTTGGTTCATAAATCGCCGTGAGGGCGGTTGATTAGTCTGTTTTTATGTTTTTCAACAAAGAGTAAGAATTCTTGTGCGCCAATCCTACATGATATAAATAATTTTGCGCCATATATGTATGATATGCTATGATCTAGACAAAGCAAAAATAGTTTTATATTAAATTGTATTTTGATCGTGTTGGCTTATGATTTGTATTATGATGGATGCATGTATGTGCATAACGTACACTTGCATAATTGAATTTATGGATGTGGTGCTCTAGACTAACTTTATTATCATTGGTTGCCCCATCACGGGCTAGAAACGTAACAGTGGTTAATCTAAAGCTAGAAATTAATAAAAAGGATTGATGTGTGGATGTAAAATTGATTAAACAAATATGGACTTTGGGCCGTCTCGTTACCATTGTTTTACCCGTCACAGGCTCTAAGTGTGATACTATTGGTTTTCCCGTCATAGGCTCTAAGTGGGACACTATTGGTTTGCCCGTCACAGGCTCTAAGTGTGACACTATTGGTTTGTCTGTCATAAGCTCTAAGAGTGACAATATTGGTTTGCCAGTCACATACTCTAAGTGTGACAATATTGGTTTGCCAGTCACAGACTCTACATATGATACTATTGGTTTGCCTGTCACAGGCTCTAAGTATGACACTATTGGTTTGCCTGTCACAGGCTCTAAGTGTGACACTATTGGTTTGCCCTGACACGGGCTGGAAACGTGACCAGAATTTAGCCTAAAGTCGGAAAGATAAATGATTCGGATCAAGTTTAAAAGGAATGTAACTAAAAGCATTGAAAACATTAATGAAGATATTTGAAATATTGCATGACATATCACACTTGAGTGGCCGGATTTTTGTTGATATTTGATTTGCATATTTATACTGATTATTCAAGCTATTGATAGCCAGTATATGATTTCATGATATGTGCATCGATTTCTGGTGATTGTTAAATTCATATTATTATTGTATTGGTATGGATGTGTAGGAATTCTTACTGGGCTGTAAAGCTCACCCCCTCTTCTTTTCTTTTAAGAGTTGTGGGATGCATAGACATGGATGGGATGGACATAGAGTACGAGTATCAGAGTCATTAATTAGTTAGTTTATTTTGATATCAATGAACATTGAAAACTTTTGTAAATGAACCAATTTGATTATCTGGACATATTGGATTTATCTAATTAATTAATTAATTAATTAATTAATTAATTATGAATTTATTGATTTTTGTTCATCTCAGGTCTTGCATGATCTTTAGGGCATTGCTCTAGGGCTCATGCGGCCGGTCGCGTACCGGATTCGGGTGCTGGGTTCGGGGCGTGATACAAACATGACTCTGACAATGTTTTAGAAAGCGCCGTCATTGAGGAATTGGCCTCCGATGTTGCTTTCTAAAGCCTCGTTTTTATTTTGATTTCCGACGACTCTTTTTAGCGTCGTCTAAGTCAGGCTCCTATCGACGCTTTGGTATCTACCGACGCTATTTACAAGCGTCGGCAGTTGGATGTCGAGAATAAATGTTTTTTTTCTGTAGTAATGTTTCCCGTTCCTGCATCTTCGTCAGACAATTTTGAAGCAAAAGTTCTATGGGAAGATAATGTTTGGATCCCTTAAATTAAGAGATTTACATTCGAGGCTTATTTTATGATCTCTCCAATGCCAACTCACGCCTAACAGTTTTCTGCTCATCGATCCACCGCTTAACTCGATAAACCTCTGGAGGTGTCTCTTCTACAGGCGCAGCCTTTGGCGGAGGCGGTTCCACGAAGTAAGACATTTGCTTGTGATGTGCTCCGCATCTGCCACTCGCAAGAAAAAATTTATTCTCAATCAAATCATGGATGTAACAGCCCAGGATTTCACCCAAAATGGCTAGTCGGAATGTATTATTTGGGTTCCTTGATCCTGTATAAGTACCCAAGATCAACCCCTCGTCAAGCTAAGGATTCATATCTATTCAAATCTAATCACAAACACCACGATTGGCCCGTGGTCAGCCCTAATAGGTTATGGGCCGGATCCGCTCTAATACTATTTGTAACAACCCAGGACCTCACCCAAAATGGCTAGTCGGAAATTACTATTTGGGTTCTTTGATCTTGTATAAATATCCAAAATCTATCCAGCGAATAACCGATATGAAACTAAATACACATCCGCACGAATTCTCACAATGGATCAGATTGAGAAAACCGAAAAACAAAAGTCTTTGGCACGTTCCTTTTTTTTTTTTACTTTTTTTTTGGTAGAACGTTGGCACGTTCAAAGCCGTTTCCTCTGCTCTACATGTAATAGTCCCAGCTAAACTGTATCCGTACTGTTTCAAAAAAAAAGTATCCGTACTTCCCCTCAGATAAAAGTTTAAACCAAAATAAAGAAAAAAGGAATCTTTCGGCAGCAACAGTGAAATATAAAGTTTTTCCATGTGAAAAGAAAATCCCATCATAAAGTCAAAGATAGCAAGGTAAGTGGTGTCATGATAAAAAAATGTTAGAAGAGTTTTGATGAACCATTTAAAATCAATTTACGTAACCACAATCTAGCCTAGTCCCTGCTAATCTGTATCCGTACTCCCCCTCTCAGATAAAAAATTTAAACCAAAATAAAGAAAAAAGGAATCTTTCGTTAACAACAGTCGCAGGTCACATGAATACACGTGGGCGAGAGAAATATAAACTTTTTCCGTGCTAGCACAGAAAACAAAATCCCATCATAACGTCATAGATAGCAAGGTAGGTGGTTTCATGATAAAAAAAATGTTAGAAGAGTGTTGGTCAGAGAATTTGGAGGCCCAGGAAGTGTGGGTTTAACCGAAGATGGTCAACCGTCTCGCATCACTCCAGGACAAAAAGTTAAAAGATTAAAGTAAACGAGCACATGTCTTTTGGAAAATTAAGGTAAACGAGCAAAAAAATTTAAGTAAACGAGCACAAAAAATCAACTTGGTTTTTGTTTAAAATACTTTTTTTTTGGACGAGGAATGCCGAGTAGTATATTGCAGCACATTCTTTTAAGCTGACAAGACCTATATGAACGGAGGGAAGTTGCTATTCAGAAGGCATCTCTCGTTAGTTTTTTTAGCATTGCTTGGAAATAAAGGAGATGGAGGTGGGTGGTGAGGGGAGAGAGATCACAAGAGATGGTGCACAAGGAAGAGGGAGCGGTAGAGTTGCTGCTGCTGCTGCTGCAGTAACAGAAGAGATGCCCGCAGCCACGGCAACAACACTGGTTGGTGGTGGTGACAACGGTGATGCCAAGGAGCAGGTTTCTCTAGGGCTTTCCCACCCCCCTTCCTTTCTTCACTCCCCACACCCTCACTAACATTTCCTTTATTTTTCTTTTTCTTTTCTTTGTTTTCTTTTGAAAAAACTATTTTAAGTTACAGTACCGGCCTGATACCTCTAGTTCTAGTGATTATGTAGATTAAAATACACAAGAGAATCAGATTAAATTCAATTCATCTTGAAATTTCATTGAATCACTTGAGTTGGTCCATCCTTTTACTTCAATGATTTCTGTTTTATGACTATCATTAGCACGACAACTTGCCAATGACCAAAATGTTTTCCAGTGAGACACCTGGCTCTCTATGCACATTTGAGCAAAAACACTTGGCTCTGTATACCTACTATGCTTCAATCCATACAAGTATCTTCTTTTCTCTGTTAAATAACCATTTTGTGACAGGGCCCTGGATGGAAGAAGTTTCTGGCACATGTTGGACCCGGATTTCTTGTGTGCGTTGCTTATCTTGATCCTGGGAATTGTATGTCTCTCTCTCTCTCTCTCTCTCTCTCTCTCTCTCTCTCTCTCTCACTCACTCACTCTCTCATATTCATTCAAGTCTATGAATCTAATGCTGGAATTATGGGACAGTGGAAACCGACTTGCAAGCCGGAGCTAATCACAGATACGAGGTAAACTTTAAGAACAGAGAATGAGAGCCATGGTCCAGACTCGCCAATTTATAGGACCTCTATTCTTGTCTTTTTTCATTATTTCTTCAGTTAGCTGTTTACTTCCTATCACAAACTTAAACTGATATTATCTCACCAATTTTGGGAAACTCACGACAACAGCTCCTCTGGGTCATCTTGATTGGACTGGTTTTCGCGCTTATTATACAGTCCTTAGCAGCAAATCTTGGAGTAACAACAGGTATGGATGGCATCTGCAATAGTGCATGCTAATCTATAAGCTTCACGCTACCAGAAACTCTGTATTGCCAGTCAAATTAAGTGCATATTTCGATATTGATCATTAAATTTAAAACAGGGAAGCACCTCGCCGAGCTGTGTAAAGCCGAGTATCCGAAGTACGTCAACCTCTGCTTGTGGTTGCTTGCAGAGATGTTAGCCATTGCAACTGACATCCCTGAAGGTTGGTTTGGAGCTCAACTTTTTATGGGATTTTCTTTCCTTAATCAATTTGGCTCATTGGGAATATATATCTGTTTCTTTGGTTTGGTGCAGTGATCGGAACAGCCTTTGCACTCAATATATTGTTAAACATCCCTGTATGGACGGGAGTCCTTATCACAGGATTGAGCACTCTTGTACTTCTCGGACTACAGAGATATGGGGTAATTAACTAAGATCAGACCTTTATTTATTGTTAAAAAAGGGGTAAGGATAGGGTGATTGCTCCCACTAATGGAAATGCTGATGAGCTGGTTACCACATTATTGCATAGTGATTTCTACCAGCTTTTCTAGTTTCAGATAGTGTACATGAGCAGCAGCATGGTACTGCCACACTTCGACAATTCACTCAATTGCCTATTGTGATGCATGACGTATACCATCCTTAACTAGCTGAAACTCTTGCAATTGACATCTTTAACGAAAACCTTTTATCATATCAATACACCCATTCGAACAAGATTGCAATGCTAAAAGACATGGATTCATCTGAAACTTAGCCAAGGACAAACCATAGAATTGCAGTCAAATAGTAATTAAGAAATAGGATTTGCCTATGATATAATATAATAAACAAGCTGCTAAACTAAATGCTTGTGCAGGTTCGGAAACTTGAGTTTCTGATATCTATGTTGCTGCTCGTCATGGCGGCCTGCTACTTTGGAGAAATGGGCTATGTGAAACCCCCTGCATCTGAGGTGTTAAAGGGATTATTTGTGCCCAGGCTTAACGGCAGTGGAGCCACTGGAGATCTCATTGCTCTCTTGGGTGCCCTTATCAGCCCGTAAGCAACTCATCTTAAATTACTACAGCTTCGTGGTTGTTAAGTTACTCGGTTGACCACTTCATTTTTTTTTTCGGTTGTAGGCATAATTTATTTTTGCACTCAGCTCTTGTGCTCTCAAGGAAGACACCACCATCCACTAAAGGAATCAATGTAAGATCCATCTTGGCCAAATTAAAACAATTACACCGTCATTCCCTATCAATGATCCCAAATTAATGAACAATACTCCTTCCCCCACAAAAAAATAAAAGTCAATGTCTCATAGCTTTGACTTTATGTTTGTGTTGATGGATATGAAAGTAGAATACTTCTTATTCGTTATATTATTCAAACTTGATGCAACAAGACTTGTTGCTTACTCTTTGTTCCAATATTTTCGTGACTATTTCTTGGCATCATGCAAGCAATGGTGTATAATAAATTGGAGAGGGATTGCCATGGATGTTTGATGTATATGACTTTCATATATAATAAAATACCATTTAGGTTGCTAAGTTGATTACTTCCCTTGTCAATTGCTTATATGGTGACATTTTTTTATTAGAACGCCTGTCGTTACTTCCTGTTGGAGAGCACGTTCGCAATGCTCGTTGCCTTGCTTATCAACATCGCCGTCGTGTCTGTCTCTGGCTACGTGTGTTCTGCTGAAAACCTATCACAAGAGAACTCGGACAGATGCAGCAATCTCACCCTCAACTCAGCATCTTTTTTGCTCGAGGTCTACCCTCATGCTTCAAACTCATCCTTGATACAGCCAGCTCATTGTCTCTTCTCAAAAATTATAGAGAGAATATTCAAGAAATAAGGCCATTTTCTTAAAAAATATAAAATGCTTAAACTTTTTTTTTTTTGATAATACTACTATACAGGCTGGTCAAGTCTTTAAGTAATATATGGCCTGGATTCAAATCCTGCCTTTATCAGAATTTAAAAGGTTAGGGGTGATTAGAAGAGCCATCTATCCCAAATATAGAGATATAAATAATAAGCTAACAACAAATTTTTTTTTATATATTTGCCAAAAAACAATTTTTTTATGATTTTTTATGTTTCTTAATATTTTTCCAGCTCATTTTTTCAAAAGAACACATTTCCAAAGAGTTCGCAAAGTTAAATATTATTAGAAGGGCACTGTGTACCGTCAATGATAGAAATATATATAAATAATAAGCTAATATCAAAAACTAATTTTATTTTAAGACTTAGTACCATACTTTTATATTTATTAATATTTTCAAAGCGCATTTTCTCCCTAAAAAATTCGAAGATATACGATAAAAGTAATATAAATCTGGACCATATCTGTACTGTTTATTACTTTTTATCTCATGAATAAGCAACAATAACAAGATCACGTGAATGGGAAGTTGTAGAAAAAATTGTAATCTATATGAGATTAAAATTGATTCATCCCATGTTCTTATAGGATGTCTTGGGAAAATCAAGCTCTGTAATATATGCGATCGCATTGCTAGCTTCTGGACAAAGCTCTACCATTACTGGTACCTATGCGGGCCAATACATCATACAGGTAAAAGTCTAAATCTTATTGAAATATTTCCCTTCTTTTTGTATTAACTCTCTGTCACGCCCTGAATTCGGACCGTGACACGGCCGTGCTATTGCAAATCTTTGCCCGCAATAATACGTAGCCACTTTAAACCTTCAAATCAATTAGGAACAATTTCATTTCATGAATATAATCAAATGTTTCATCATTAAGGATTGATACAAGCTTCTAAAAATATCAGCACTTAATATTCCATTTTTTCCATAATTCTGAAGCATGTCACGCTCCTTGCTCCTAGCAATCCTATTTATCTGTGAGAACATAAATGAATGGGTGTGAGCTATAAAAGCTTAGTAAGTAACCATTCATAATTTTATCAGATCAAGTATAATGTTTTGCAAGCCATTGCATTATTTTAAAGAAACTAACAGTTGTAACAAAGTAAGCACTTCATACAACATATAATCAAACGAGACATAAAACTTTTGTCTTTATCCCATGCTTTAAAATCCGTACTCATCATTATTCATGCTTTGAAATTCATACTTATCATTATTCATGCTTTGAAATCTGTGCTTGTAATAAAGTAAACATTTCATATAATCCAACCAGTCACAAAACTATGCAAGTCCATTCTGTTGAAAATTGTATCCTAAGAGTCAATCGTCAGTGTGCTGATGATTGAATTTTGTAAATGAATTGATAAATTAATAAAGTGTTATTTGACATTGTTCATCATTTCATTGTACATCTTCAAATGATCTTATATGATGAAGTCCTTAGGACTTGTTTTATGATAAAGGAGGATTTATCTTCAAGTCCTTCAACCTGTTCGCGACCAAATGATTTGCTATTAATAGGACCATAGCATTGGCGAGATTAGGTCGTTGTGAGACATATACGTTGGTTGTCCTTTTAACCAAGGAGTATGGAGACTCTGAATATGTCGTACAGGTGAAGTGTAGGAGTACATTTCACTAAACGTGACCAATTTCGGAACACTCTATTGTCAAGAGATGTTCTGAGTGGATATGGGTATAAGTATCCCTCAGACCTGAGATCACCACAGTAACTAGCAAGCAACTCACTGTACTTTGGCACCGGACTAGCAGAATTTCTAATTCTAGGACGGAAGGTTACTGGGTGCAGTCAAGTACTGCGAAATCAGTGTGTGAGTCAAAATGGAATTGACCCCTCCTGGAAACATGAGATAATGCTTTGTGTTCAATTTAGCAAAACCTTGACTAGGATAACCCTTGTGAGGAGTCACAGAATTTCTAAGTTGATCACATAGAGGATGTACTTATTATAGAGTTGACAGAACTCTAAAGTCATCCTGGCATTAGGAGTCAAAGGGATGAATTATACAGTAACCATAGTCCTGGGTTCTAAAATATTTGCTTCGCATATATTCGGCCTATCCGGACGTCGGGTATTATTGCTAGATGGTCATTTCGATTAGTACAAGAAGTTGTTCTTATGCTACTGGCTTAGGTTCGAACCTATGGGGTCACACGCATAGAAGTTTCTAGGTTGAACAAATGGCTGATTGATGATTAAGAATCATTCAGGGATAATTTGGTCAATTCGATTGACAAATTATCCTAAGCAAAAGTTGTATTAAAATAATTATGAATTATTGAAGGGTTAATTAGTAATTGGATTACTAATAAATTCAATTTGATTGAATTATTGGACTTTAATTAAACCAAATTAAATTAGATTCAATTTGGGCTAAATTAGGGTTTGACCTAATTTGATCGAGTTCGACCCGAGCCGATTGGGCATAACCTAATTGATCGGACTTGACCCAATTGGATTGGGCTTGACTCAATTCAATTAAGAGTCCTTATTTGATGAGGATTAAGAGTCCAAATAATCAAAATTTATTATGGAGAAGAATTCCTAAAATTTAGGACCCAAGCTTTCTTTCTTGGAGAAGAAAGACACCTCATCCTTATCCCTAAAAGCAGTGGTGCCTATCCTCTTTATTTTTCGCCAATTTTTGGGGTGACGAAAGAGGAGGTGTGGGATATTTTTTAGAAAAATATGGCACCTCAAATCTTTCTAAAAAGATAGGAATCAAATCCCTAATTTGTAGGGATTGCATGGCGCATCAAGGAGGGTGGCGTGCAGCTAAAGTTTGAGGTGCAATAACCCCCTGATTTTTAGGGATTCTTGGCACAAGATTAAAAGAGAATTTGTTCATCTCTTAGCTGCCAATTCATCAAAATTTTTTGGAAATTTTATCAGCCAAATTCGTTGTCCAAAAGAGGTGTGAGGCGTGGAGGGTCTTTTGGCTATAAAAAGACCCCCACGCCTAGGGTTTGAAAAAGATGGTCTTTAGAAAGGGTTCTAAATTCTGAAAAATTATGAGAGCCAGCCACCTTCTCTCCTTCTTATTTTCCTTCATCTCCATCCTTCATCCTCTCGAAGAAGAATCAAAAGTTGAGTGCTTCGAGGGAGAAAAGTTCAGCCCACTGCAGCACCTCTGTACAAGCTAGCACTCCTGCAGTTGTGGATCTTCCTAGAGCTTCGCGTGGACTATCCGTAGAGGCCGGACGCGTGTTCGGCTATACAAAGTGATCAAGGCATCATCAAAATTTTCAAAGCAAAAAGGTATGAGATCTGATCTCATTAAAAATTAAGATTAGAAATCAACTAGGTTGCTGAAATTTTGCATGACTACATGTTTGACATAGAATCATGCCTACTTGTTTAGGATAAATGTTAAAGTCCTAGATCTATTTTTGTTATAGAGATATGATTTCTAGCATGCATAGAAATTAAATAGTTTAATTCATGCTTCCACTGTAAAATTTTAAAAAATATATGCATGCGACTACCAGGGTTCCCAACACATTCATGCAACTTCATAAATATGATTATGCATCATAAAACTTTTGCCCATTATTCCTACTTTGAAATCCATACTCTCAGATGGTAGTGTAGTTATGGCCGCTCTTATTCCCACAACAAGGCCTTTACCACTGCAGGGTCATCTTCCAGTTACTATTACCCACTGGCGAGGGGTCGTAAAGCAAGTTACTTTTACCCACTAGCTGAGGTTGTATGCCTAGTTACTGTTATACCCACTGGCGGGGATCATACATAGCAATCTGAGAGTTCTTTAAAACATATTATGATTTTTATAAATCTTTTCTCATCGATACTTTGGAAAGTGAATAATGGCATCATGCTGAATAAAATTCATGATTATGCTGAAAACTTTATTTTTTTTCTTTCCATGCATCTTTCAACATCATCATAATCATGTGTAAATAATATAATAATCACGATGGATGCTATTTATCCAAAATCATGCAATCATTTGCTAACACATGCTTGATTCTAATTTTGTGAAAACATAAATAATTATATACAATTTTTAATCAAATAGTCACAAGTATTTGATAAAACATAAGATTATATCAGAATTACTTATATTTTCCTCAATTCATATACACAATTCCAATTGCATAAATAATACTTTTTCATTATATAAAACGTGATACATTATCCATAATAAGATTAAGACAGGTTAATTACCTTAAATTGCCACCAATATGCCAATTCTTCAATACCTATCAATATCATCAAATTACTTATTACTTGCACATTCAATTTATTATTTATATCTTTTCTTAATTAACTAATTTACAACCCATTCTATAGGACTCAATTTCATTCTTAGGTCTCTAACCTAGTTCAATTTCTGATTAGGTCTACTCAAAATTCTCAATTTGGGTCTAACCCAGTGTCTGAGTTCGGTCTAAACAATTTTCTAGTTCAGGTCTGACCTAAATTCTGGTTCAGGTCTGAGCCAATTGCATACTGGTTCAGATCTGGCCCAATTACTGATTCAGGCCTGGATCAATTGCATACTGGTTCAGATCTAACCCAATTTCTGGTTCAGTCTAGATCAATTGCATGCTGGTTCAGTTCTGACCCAACTACTGGTTCAGGTCTAGATCAATTGCATATTGGTTCAGATCTAACCCAATTACTAGTTCAGGCATAGGTCAGTTGCATACTGGTTTAGTTTAATCCTGGGTTTTAAGAATATTGGGATCTGACCAGGGCCCAGCGCGGCTTCGGGCCTTTAAAAGCCTGGTTCACATGAAGCCCACCGCCTCAATTAGGGCCTAACTCGGCCCACAGCAATTTTTATGTTATTTTTCTTTCTTCTTTTCTTGTTCCTTCTTTTCTTCTTTTTCGTTCTTTTCTTTTTTTTCTTTTCTTTTTTTTTCTTCGTTTTCTTTTCTTTCTTTTCTTCTCTTTCTTTTCTTTCTTCTCCTCCCTTCCCGAACTTTCTTCTCTTCTTTTCTTTTTCCTTTTCTTCTTCTCTTTTCCTTCTTTCTTCTTCCCTTCCCGATCTTCTCCCCCTCTTCTCCTCTTCTCCCATGAAACTAGGAGGCAGGCTCAAAAGAAAACCGGGTCCGAGGTTGGCGGGTGCCGGCGACCGGCCAACGCCACCCGGGTCGACCTCCCTTCCTCTTCTTCTAGTTGATTTCTTTTTCGGGATTCGCCGCAATAGAGGGAGGGGAGGAGAAGCCCTCCTCCATCGGCACATCAACGGAGGAAAGGTCCTCGGCTCTGCCACCACCTTGACTGAGGTCGACGACAGCTGTGGCCGAGCCGTGGGTTGATGGAGAAGGGAGCAAGAACCACCTCCTCTCCAGCAACCCTAAGAACATGCCGGTTCTACCCCATAGGAACCGGATGTGCTTGGACCGACTCCTCCTTCCATGGATCGGGAGTTAGGGTTGATACTTTGGGGTTGATTGAATGGGAAGGACGTGATCGAGTGAGGGAAGGAGATCTACGGGCCTGGACCGGCTATGATCTTCAACTGCTCGAACCGATCTCAGGTCAAGGGCCGACCAGGTTAGATTCTCCCCTCTCCCATATCCTCATCTCCTTCCTCCCCTTCTTCTCTTTGTTTTCAATCTTCATTCTCTGTTTGTTATTTTACAGATATCCTAGCACTAAGCTAAATGTGGTATAAATCATGAGAGGGGGAGAGAGTTTATGGGTTTACCTAGCTCCGAGGAGCCGTGAGGCATTTCGACGAGCTGCTGTGTCTGCTCCGACGATGCCATGTGGTGACGAGCTGGAGATCCCTCCTCCTCTAGGGCTGCTGCTCCCGATCCATTTCCTTTTGCACAGAAGGAAGAAGTAATAAAGGAGGTAAGAGGATGGTTCGATGAGTCCTTCATTGAGGATTCCTTGGGCTTTTTATAACCCTCCATCAAGCTCAGGGGTGGTGATCGCAGCTGTTAGGCTGTTATAACTGCCTCAATAGCTGCCGCTCTCTACCGCCTTTCTTCCGAAATCTCCACGACTTGGGACTCGGCCGGGAGCTATTGGGTCCACGTCGGTTCATCTGGGCCTGGCGGTTTTATCACACTCTCAGTCTTCTATGAATTTTTTTTCCGAATTTTGAGACGCCCTTTGATTAATTCCATCAATCCTGTACATATCAGGAAAAAGGGCACGTAGGATTTCTTTTCTTTTTTTGTTTTGTTGAAGGAACCATCTTAGTTACTAACTTGCAATTGAAATGTCTTCTTGATCTATTGGTAAATCTTGCAGGGATTCTTGGACATCAAGACGAGGCCATGGTTGGGGAACGTCATGATACGGTGCATCTCCATCACTCCCAGTCTTATTGTCTCTATCATTGGTGGCTCTTCTGGAGCTGGACGGCTCATCATCATAGCATCGGTACCATCCATTAATCATTTTGATTAAACTTCTCTCAAGAGGGAGTTATTCTTTATAGTCATCTTTTATCTTTCCCAAAAGAGTACTCATTATTATTTTAAAGATGATCTCTCCAACTAATTAATTCAACTGTGCAGATGATTCTCTCTTTTCAGCTGCCATTTTCTCTAATCCCTCTTCTCAAATTCAGCAGCAGCCGTACGAAGATGGGACCTCACAAGAACTCAATCTTTGTGAGTTTTTTCAGATTATCCAATTTGTCTCGTGACATTTATTAATACCATTCATCCGGCCAACAATTCAAGCCTATTTACTGCATCAATAGTATACTCATATGGTGCATGCCGTTATATAAGTCCGGCCACGTATGCAACGAAAATTTTGAAATGTTAGCTTACCAACTCCTACATGTTGTGTCAACCACCAGCTATATAACACGAAGGATTTGCATCAAAAAATGATCTGAACTCTGTCTTCTGGATACGTATATACAAGTATACATGGATACATATGTATATGCATATGAAGCAAGAAGAATATATATTTGAATATATTTGTATATGTGTGTATACGCACAGATTAATCCATATGTATGTATGTATGCATGATACCCGATCCTTGCCAGGTAAAAATCTAATTGTAAAACATTATGAGAATTTCAATAGCTCTAACTATGAATAGAACCCAACATAAAATAAACAAAGGTGGTGTGTAAGAAGGTTTTCTCTTTATATGCACCTTTGGTATGATTGTTTCAGGATGTCAGCCTCTTTGAGCTGCCATTATTGTGTAAAAATTCAAAATTGTCTTTCATATACAAACGCTATCCACATCTTATGCTAACTTGAGTTATATTTACATTCGTTAATGCAGATCATCATCATCTCATGGATCCTCGGTTGTGGTATAATTGGAATCAACATCTACTTTCTAAGCACCCAATTTGTTGAATGGCTCATCCACAGTAGCCTGCCAAAGGTTGCCAATGTTTTCATTGGCATCATCGTCTTCCCTCTCATGGCCATATACATCCTCGCAATTATCTACTTAACTTTTAGGAAGGATACAGTTGTGACATTTGTTGATACACCTGATTCGCAACAGATTGAGATGGAGAAAGGAATGCATTGCGCCGAGGGCAACAGTGGGAATCGAGCTGTACCATATAGAGAGGACCTTGCTGATATCCCTCTTCCTAATTAAACAGGAATACTTATCTTCGAACATATGCCAGAAAAGAATGAAAAAATGTCATGTAATACTATAGTTGTACCATGCATGATAAATGTTACTTTATATATTTAGAGGGAGAAATGATTTTGTCTTCATAGACGTGCATCCCCGCCATATGTATATAAGAGGAGATGGATTAGAACATTAAGAACCTATTTGGTTGCATAAAGTTATTCTAAAACGTCCTTTGTAAAACATGTTTTATGAAAACTATGACCTCTTGCTTTTCACTCCTAGCAATTAGAGATGGAATCCTAAACCACCTTTCTATGCAAGCGGGTGTACCTTGTCCTAAGAAAGCATATGCACCCCTTTTTTTTTTTTCTTTTTCTTTCCCACAACGTATGACTCATATAATTCTAGCATGAATACATTCAAAAAGTCAAAATGTAATAAGTTATGGAGCACTCTAAGCAGCTCTCTTATACCAGTTTAGAGAACTCCTTCAGAATGATTAGCCACAAAAGAAGCCATTCAGTCTGCAGATGCACCCTTTTCGCATCCCCAGCAGTACCCTATAGGAATCTTTTAAATATCTGCTTCAACTTATGAATGATATATTTTTGGAAAAATAGCATGAGCGATGAGGTAGACCGGTACAACACAATATGGTCTTAATAAGGGCATCCTACCCATCATGGAAAAAGATTTTGATTTCCATCCCTACAATCTGTTCCTATAAACTACATGCTATCTTAGTCAATCTTCTTCCGGAAAGGCGAACTCAAAGAAATTGCCAGAGGTTTCTATGATCATATGCTTCGTGAGTGGATTAATAATTCTAAGGCTGAATTGGGTAGATAGCTATATTGGTTCGCCTGCTAGCTAGCTGGATGCATAAATGTAATCCTCCAAAATCTTCTGCAGTGCCTCTGCATTAGCTTTTGCTGCATGGGTGAGGATGAGACAATCATGGTAAAAAAATAGGTGAGAAACCATTGGAGCATCAGGGGTTGACTGGTAGACCAAGCCTAATCCGGGGGTAGATTTGATCACAATCTAGTTCATATGTGAGCTTAGTCCAGTAATTTAAGCTTCAATCAGATTACAAACTCATTTACCAATTGATTCCATGAACAGATCTGATTGGATCTGTTTCCTGAAGTCTACCTCTAGGTATGACACTTGTCCAGAACTATTATTGCAATCCGGTTTTAGGTGCAATCCGATAATGTTAAACTAGTCCATTCCAAGTAATGAGCCCATGTACTTTTGTTTATAGTTTGCTTAAATGTCTTATAGGTTGTTACATATTTGGACCACACTGGTTAGATCCAAGATGTATGACAATATTTTGACAGGTGTTGGATTTAAGCATGTTATCAATTTTGTTTGATATTTTACCAATGTCGATGAAGTGCTCATTTATGCATTCTTTAGACTAGCAATTGTTTCGTGATATTCCAAGAGTTTCTATCTACATACCATGTTATAATATTTAATGTTGATTATACAAGTATAAATTAGTTTGGAAATATTTATAACATTGCTTAATTACATATTTACTTTTAAATTATGCTAATAGTATTGTGCATTAGGTTGATTATATTCAGGATGTTTATGGGTGAATTTTAATGTGCATCTAAGGTGATATATTCATTAATTATCAATAAGGCTGCAAATGGGCCGGGTCGACCCGGGACCCGACCCGACCCGACCCGCTTTAGACCCGACCCGACCCGAATTTTAGGACCTGCGGGGCCGGGTCGGGTCCTAAATTTAGACCCGATGTATTTTTCGGGTCGGGTCGGGTCCACCCAATCTTGATCCGGGACCCGACCCGATCCGTTACTATATAAAGCTAAATGCCTAAATCCTGCCTTCTCGCCTTCGGCCGCCCACGTGGTCCTACTCAGGCGCCGTACTGCATTCTCCAGTCCACTGTCCATTCTCCATCAGTCCGTCGTTGTCCGTCTCCATTCTCTCGATCTCTTCTCTAGAGACTTCTTCCCTGGACGCTGGTTCTCTTCCCCTGTTCCACTTACCATCCGATCTTTCATCCTTGAGGGTTTTGAGGTTCTTCGGTTCTTCCATCCACCGATCACTATAGGTACTCCATGAGTCTGTCCATCTCTATTCTCTTCTCTAGCAACTTCTTCTCTGGTTCTCCGCCACATTCCATCTAGTCTTTGAGGGTTTTGAGGTTCTTCAGTTCTTCCATCCACCGACCCCCGTTCCTTAGGGTTTCCGGGTTTTCTTCTATTGACTAAACTACTAGCCTACCCATTCACACCTTTGCCGCTTCCATCAACTGATCAACCAACTCCGAGCGGTGAGAGCCTGAAATCTTGCTGCATGGGAAAGATTGACCTCTAAGGCTCTAAATCCCTCTAGATCGACAGACTCCGAGCTTCTTTCCTCAACGATCTAGTCTTCCTCAAACCCTAACTCCCTCAAAAGTTAAAACCTCCATCAGCTTCTTCAAGATACCTCATCTCAAAGACTAAAACCCTTTCTATTCCGATTTCTCTCCTCTGTCTCTTGATTTTCCATCCTTTCAGCAAGAACTAGAGAATCTCCAAGGAAGAGAAGAAGAAGATGCACGGTAAGATCAACTTCTTTTTTATTTTTCATCTTTTTATATTTTTTCTCTCTCTTTTTTTTCTCAATATAGTTTTGATTTGCTCGATCTACTGCAGTGTGGTGTGGATCCCTCTGCGAAGAAAGACTGGTAAGAGTGGTGCTGCAGCAGCCACTGTGGCTCCTTCCATTTCCACTGCCCTGCAGCCCAAAAAACCAAAAGAAAAAGCTAAGCCACTATCTCTTTTTTTTTTTTTAGTTCGTTTTCTCTTAAAAAAATAATCTTACTATTTATGAAAATGTTAATTAATTAATTTGAGTTTTTTACCCGATTTCGGATGGGAAAGGGGAGGGGGGCCGCCCATATCTTTAGCCGTCCCTCATCATTAAGGGCGACATGATATTCGCCACGTGTCATCATAGATGCCATTTACCCGGACCCGACCAGATCCGGACCCGACCCGACCCGAATGACCCATCGGGGTAGGTATGGACCCGACCCGACCCGATCCGTTTTTCAACCGGGTCGGGTCTGGGTCCAAAATTAGGACCCGAACATGCAACCGGGTCGGATCGGGGTCACCTAGGACCCGACCCAACCTGATCCATTTGCAGCCCTAATTATCAATATGAAGTTGTGCGAGAGATCACTTCTTGAACTTTACCATGGAGATAAATATGTTGTTATTTTGACTGGTTAGTTAGCATTGAAGCTTCCTCCAAAAAAGTTGCTTTCTTTGTTTAATTGACACAGGGCTGATGATGCTTTGATGCATGTTAGAGATTTGCTTTGATTGTGTGTAGTACCCAAAGATGCACATATGTTATTGATTTTGCGACAGATTTTGTTCGGAGTTCATGGTTTGTTATTTTCCCAAAGGAATAATGGCAAGATTAAGATGTTACTCCGACCCGAGCATACTTGGATCTATATGCTTTACGTTGTTCCTCTTAGTTTCTCTGCCATTAATTTAAATTGCATGGATTTGTTTGCAGCACTTTATTAACAGTGAATGCATGCTACAATCACTTGTTCCATGAATGAGCCCAAGACGAGTTAACGACTCTAGCACAGTCTCCATTGCGTAGCTTAAATCTAAGGCCTCCATTAATGTTACAGGTCGTGCTGTTCTATATCTGAACCAAACGTGTCATGCCCTAGATCCAGGCCGTGACATAGCCATGCCACTACAAGCTATTGCCCATAATAACACGGAGCTACAATACCAATTCATAACAAAAGTAATATTTTATTCATAGAATGTTTTTCAAAAGCAATGATACAGAGCCCAAAAATTTAATCCAGAATCAATTTTTCAAACCCTAAAGGTTCCAGCACCCTACTCCTAGCAACCTTATTTATCTAAAAAAAATATAAGAAGATAAATGAGTTATGCGGCTCAGTAAGTAACCATACACCATCTTACCGGATCAAGCATAATATTTCACATACCAATACATTATTTAAAGAAAATAACAGTTATAGCAGAGTAAAACATTTCATAAACAAAATATCCAAAACAAATCATAAAGTAATGCATGCTCAAACATGCAAGTTCGTAAGGATGGAAATGCAATGTAAAATACAGCCATTATTTTATACTTTAAAATCATGCTCTCAGACGTAGTGCAAGCTATGGTCACTATAACTCATGACAGGGCCGTAATCTTTGCCAACTATTTTATCCATTGGCGGTGCCATATGTCGAGTTATTATCATTTGCTGGCGAGACCCGTATGCCAAGCTATTATAACCTGCTAGCAAGGGCCGTCTATCGAGCTATTATAAACCACTGCTAAGGGCGTATGCCGAGCTATTTTATAACCCACTGGCGAGAGTCGTACATAGCTATCTGAGAGTTCATAAATCATTTTATACTTCTTATAAACCATTCATCATAAATAGGTTGGAAAATGAATAATGGCATCGTAATATTTAAAATGCATAATCATCTCACGATATTTTTTTCATGCAATTTTTATATAATCATAATTCATGGATATACAATGAAGTATTCATAAAGGATACTATTTAGCCAAAATCATGAAGCACTTACTAACCTATGCTTGACCATAATTTTTAAGAGAATACACAATTAGTCATAATATATAATTTTATATCTAAAATAATTTCAATAATTTGAAATCAATAAGATTTGTGCCAGGCTCATTTTCCTCGATTCGATCATATATAGATCTCTAGACTGAAATGACAAATCCACTGTATCTATCAATAACATGGAGAACAGATTATTTGCCACTCGCTCCCTTTTTTGTTATTATTATTATTATTATTTTATTTCATTTTAATATATGTATTTATTTATTCATTCATTCATTATATATATATATATATATATATTCTTTTTTTCCTTTTTCTTCTTTTTCTTTTCTTTTCTTCTTTTTCTTTTTTTCTTCTTTTCCTCTTCTTTCCTTTTTCTAGTGTCGAAATAGAAATATGGTATTGTTAATTATCAATTCTACATAATGGGAACTATGAGGTATGTCACCGTTCATTACTATTGGGTACAACTCCATCCCCAATTCCATTCCATCATTTGGTCTTCACCTAATGTGGTTGACATGTGAACACTAAACACTAGCTAGCATAAAGTGGGAAGGTTACTTTGGGCTTGAATTCTAGGGCTACAAACTAGAGGTGGCAAAAGGTGACTTGATCCTCAATCCAATCCATATTTGACTTGTAATAAGCAAGTTTGGGTTCGGACTAAACAGGTTCGGGTTTTATAGGTTGATCCATTTGAACCATTTAATAATCTAATCGGATGATCTAGGAGGATCTCTGGACTTAATGTGGATCATATTAGCCACTACGAGTAGGGTTGAACAGAATCCAGAAGTGAGATTCATCATATCAGAAGCTGAGTCACAAGCCAAAATTTTAGAAGATAATTTGACCATATAAAAATTGAATGAGATGATTTTTTTAAAAAAAAAAAATTAGACAGCTTTTAGAGATCTACAACATTTAGGGTACCACCCCAGCGATCAAACCCAAATTCCATCATTTAAGGTCTAAAAAGGATCGATCAAAGTGAATTTCTTTTTGGATAAGATTTTGATCCGGCATATTTCTCCATTCAGTAAATTAAATGGAGCAACATAAGATAGAGTTGATATAGAAGTCAAAATCTACCTCCTAAAAAATTTTAGCTTTTTCGAGTTTATTTCTATTAATGATGTCTATTTTAGGAAAGAAATACCTATTAGAATTAGAAAAATGAATCCAACTCGAATTGTACAACGATGAACCTCATCTTTATAAATAGAGGTTTTGTATATTGATTTTTTATTACCAATGAAAGAAAAGGGGACCTAAGCCTACTTTCCCAATTCCTCCATCTTCTTCTAATTTTTTTTTGAAGTATTCGAGTTGAGGGGGTTGAAGAACATCTTACTTCTCTCCAATCATAGATCTTTAAAAACTATTCAATTTTTTTTTTAAAAAAGATCATCTAAATCAGACATCATATAACTAAGTTATAGTGCTAAAATTTAGCCTGTGATTTGACTTCTGTCCAATCCTACTAGAAGTGGCCAAAATGGTCTATATCGAGTATGGAGATGCTTCTGGTCATTAAGTTCGGGTTCTAGGCTCTCAACTAATTTCTGAGCATATTTAGTAAACAGGTTAACAATAAAAAAAAAAGTTTACTGTTTGATACGATCTATTTATTAAAAATGTTAAGAGGTTGGGTCAAATAATCTGTTTATTACATGTGTCATATTGAGATTTTAAATCCAGATTCATTTAATAAATAAGTCAGATTTAGATTTAAAATTTTCTGTCAAACTCAATCCCTTAATTTTTTTAGGAGCTAGACGGTTTGGCATTATATTTGGGTGAGTTCAGCAGCTACTTGCCAATAGTTGTCAAGGATTCCACCTTTTCTGCACGGTAGTTCGTAACCGCCCATAAATGGGTGGCATCTGCTCCTCATCTACCATTCCACGGACCGACGCCACAAGACCTGCTTGTCTACTAATCTCCTCCTTACCGCCGGCCCTCCTGCCTCCGACCCACCGTCCGCCCGCGCCATGGCTGCGACATGGGAGACCAGCGTGACCGAGTCGATCAACACCATCTATCTTCTCTTCTCAGCCTACCTGGTGTTCATAATGCAGCTGGGCTTTGCGATGCTGTGCGCCGGCTCCGTCCGGGCAAAGAACGCCATGAACATCATGCTGACCAACGTCGTGGACGCAGTCGTGGGCACCATCTCCTACTACCTCTTCGGCTTCGCCTTCGCCTTCGGCGCTGGCTCCCACTCCAACCCCTTCATCGGGACCAGCTTCTTCGCCCTCGAGAACGTCCCGAACGAGACCTATGGCTACGCCTACTTCCTCTACCAGTGGGCCTTCGCCATCGCGGTGGCCGGCATCACCAGCGGTTCGATCGCAGAGCGCACCCAGTTCAGCGCCTACCTCGTCTACTCGTTCCTGCTCACGGGGTTCGTGTACCCGGTCGTCGCCCACTGGGTCTGGTCGTCGGACGGATGGCTCAGCCCGAACTCCGGCGGCTCGCTGCTGTTCGGGTCCGGCGCCATCGACTTCGCCGGGAGCGGGGTGGTGCACCTGGTAGGCGGAGTGGCGGGCTTGTGGGGCGCGCTCATCGAGGGCCCACGGATCGGGCGGTTCGACGCGTTCGGGAGAGCCGTGCCGATGCGCGGCCACAACGCGACGCTGGTGGTGCTGGGCACCTTCCTGCTCTGGTTCGGCTGGTTCGGGTTTAACCCGGGGTCATTCAGCCGGATCCTGGTGGCCTACCCGGACGCGCCCCACGAGGGCAACTGGACCGGAGTGGGCCGGACCGCGGTGACCACGGCGCTCGCGGGCTCGGCCGCGGGCCTCACGACGCTCTTCGGGCGGCGGCTGCTGGTGGGCCACTGGGACGCGCTGGACGCGTGCAATGGGCTCCTGGGCGGGTTCGTGGCCATCACGTCCGGGTGCTCCGTGGTGGAGCCATGGGCCGCCATTGTGTGCGGCTTCTGCGCGGCCTGGGTGCTGATCGGGCTCAACGCGCTGGCCCTGAGGCTGCGATTCGACGACCCGCTGGAGGCGGCCCAGCTACACGGGGGATGCGGGGCCTGGGGGCTGGTCTTCACGGGCCTCTTCGCCCACGAGGAGAGCTGGTGGTGCAGGCGTACGACTCGGGCGCCGTCGGGGCGAGCCGGCCGTTCGGCCTCCTGATGGGAGGGGGGTGGGGCTTGCTGGGATCGCAGGTGGTCGAGGTGGCGGCCATCGCGGGATGGGTGAGCCTGACCATGCTCCCCGTGTTCTACGTGCTGCACAAGCTGCGGCTCCTCCGGATATCGGTGGACGAGGAGCTGGCCGGGCTGGACGTCTCGAGCCACGGCGGGTACGCCTATGTGGCCAATTCCGAAGACAGCCATCCCGGCTTCTATGCGGACTACGTGAGGACGCACGACGGCCCACGCTCCCCATGATGATTCGTCTGTTCCCGCTTGTCAAATCATTTATAGTATATTATTATAATATTCTGCGTGCTTTGAGAAGCATTTCGTCCAAATATCCATGGTATACATGCATTGAGAAGGTAAAATCAACTGAGAAAGGGAGAAAAAAATAATTTTCAATACACCTTAAAAGTTACATATAATTACTACAGAGTTTATAAAAAAAAATTATATTGGCTGATATAGAATGGTGCTAATAAAAAAAATAATACTCGTTGATACAAGTTGTTATATGATCCCTAAAATTACTTTAACAAAATTATTGTTATAAAAAAAATAATATAGATTGATATAGGATCACGCTTATCCACTAAAGTCACATTGGCTCAGCGAGGGATGCATGTCCCCTCCAAATGTCTGGTGTGCCCGGAGGTGGAAGATTTCATCTTCCATGCTATCTTTGGATGCCCGAGAGCCGCCCAGATCTGGAGGTGCGCTTGGGGCCCCCACGATCCACAGTTGGGATGGTCGTCGACTGAGGACTTTCTGCTTTTTCTGAAGACTTCAATGTAGAGGCCGGGCCTAGAGGGATCGGGGATCAGGGTTGCCTACCTAGCCTACCACTACTGACTAGATAGGAATGCTCGGTCTTCGACGATAGCAGAGCACATCCGAGATAGGTTGCGGACTAGGCCCTTCTTCATGTGGAGGAGATCTCCCGTGCCACCACATTGTCACCCTTGGGACGACCGAAGAAATCTGGGGTTCCACTTTCGCTCCTGTAGTGTCCAGGACTGTACAGATCTCCTGGAGCCCCAACCCCCTGACTATCTCAAGATGAACTTCGACGGCAGTGTCGGTGAAGGAGGTGCACTGGACCGTGTCAGCTTCATCATTAAGGACCAGAAGGCTAGACTGATTGCAGCGGGAGGCCGGCGGATTTTTGATACGGAAGGAAGTTACCTATGCGAGGCGGGTGCTGGGTGCGAACCGCACACTGCTTGAGGGAGACTCGGCCACGATGATAGAGTGGATCCGGGGCCGGAGTCTCGACGCGAGTTCGAGCCTACTACTACGTGATGTTTACAGCCTTTTAGACGAGGATGGTCTCTCATGGGCCACACACGTCTACAGGGAGGTGAACAGCGCGACCGATTGGGTGGCCTCATTTGCGGCCCACCATGCCACTAAGGAGGATTCATCCGGGGC
>NW_024068719.1:0-105391 GCF_009389715.1 Phoenix dactylifera
TGATGTGATTTAATTAGGGGGTTTGTGTGGCTTTTGGATGGAAACCGAGAGAGAGTCACAGGGGAGTCTCAGACGGACAGAGAGGAAGAAAAAGAAGGAGAGGAAAGGAAAGGAAGAAAGGAAGAGGAAAGGAAAGGAAGAAAGAAAGAGGAAGGAGATCCCGGTTGCACTTCTAGTAAGAGAAGGTAAATATCCATCCCTATCTAGGAAGGAGATCCCGGTTGCACTTCTAGGAAGAAAGAAAACGTAGATCTCCTTCCCCTCTACGCAAGGACCTCGATTTCCAAAAAGAAAAAGGTAAATATCCATCCCTATCTAGTCTTTTGATGACATTAGAATATACAAAGGGTGGATATAGTCTAGAGGGGTCGGATAAGGGTTGTAGAGGCGGTTAAAAGAGGAAGAATCGGATTTTGACAAATTTTTCCGGAACTACGGAAAAACTGTGTCGAAGTTCCAACTTCGGCGAATTATTTAGGGGTCAAACGACCTCCGATAGCAATGCATGTTACCTCTTTGGAATTCCCTATGAGTGTAGAATGTTAGGTAAAAATTTCATCAAATTTGGAGTCTGAAAAGTAGATCAAACCCGGGATGAAGTAACCGGCCATCGGTCCGGGTTACTGTTCATCCGGGTGGAAAATAGGGGATTTCATGCTATAATAGGGTATTAATCCTAGATCAAGCTAAAAGGGACATTGTACTCATGCAAGGGAGTCCCTAATACACATAAATGGTGAGTTAATTAATTAAAAAGAAAAAGAAGAAAGAAAAGAAAAGATTTAGGGAACAGGGGAGTTGAATCAATTAAAGTTCCCTATATTATAATTGGCACGTAGATTATAGCCCTTGATACAAAACTAAATATATTGTAAATGCATGTATCAGTTGGGCAAGAAGCTAGGGAACAAGAGGAAGAAGTTTCCCACTACCAGCTGTAGATTTTTGGAGGCGTATCAGGGCTGTGCCAGATTGACAGGTGAGTGGGAGTCATGTACTTTGCACCATGAGCATCCTTAATTCATTTTCATGAATGTCGCCAGGTGTGAATTGATTCCACCTGAGCCTATTGATTAATTGTTGTTGTATATTCCTCTATATTTTGATTCTCCATGCTTGATTATTCTGTACATGCATTTGAGGGAACATTGAGAGGAATTACGAGGGGTTGATGAGTAATCAAATTGATTCCGAATTGTGAAATGATTTCTTTTGTAAATTGATTTCATTTCCTCTATTTTAAAGACTTGTGAGTCGTAGCTTGATTATACTCTTTTATGAGTAATTAAATTGGTTCCAAATTGTGAAATAACTTCTTTTGTAAATTGATTTCATTTCCTCAATTTCAAAGATTTGTAGAGCCTTTTTAGTGGTATATTGAGTTGTATTGCACTTCCTTGACCCTCACTCCTAATCCTGATGTTAGTTTATGATTGGGTCATGATCGAGTGAGTGGTAATCTTGATTATACTCCTTTTTAGTAGAGTATTGGGAGGGTGCATTATGGCATTTATGCATGGCTTGGCAGTATCTGCAGGACACCTATAGTCGATGGGGTTGAACATCGGCCTTTGTGCATATAGTAGCCTTCTGGGTGGGCGGAGCCCAGTCCCTTCCTAGGGGGGGACACGGCCCTAGGCGTAGGATCGGCCGGTCCTACGACTTATATTCTGCTTGCCGCCGGGCATAGTAAGACCCCGCGAGGTGCAGTATGGCTTTCCGCGGATGTAGAATTCCCGCGAGGTGCCGTTTAGTATATAGATGTGAGATGGATTTCTGTTCTGGATACTGGCCAGCATTTACATCATCAGTATGGTGTCTTATCCTGCATATGCATGTGACAGTAGGAAGTTGTTGCTGGTTCGCCTGGGGCGTAAAACCCACCTTCCGACAGCTGTCTAGCATTTACATTATCGATATGGTGTCTTATTCTGCATATGCATGTGACATTAGGGAGTTGTTGCTGGTTCGCCTGGGGCGTAAAACCCACCTCCCGACAGCTGTCTAGTAATGATTTACATATTGGTGTGGTGTCATATTCGATGTATTTATATGGCAGTAGGGAGTTGTTGTTGGTTCGCCTGGGGCGTAAAACCCACCTCCCGATAGCTGTCTTGTTGATGATTCAGCCTATTGACACCTGATTTATATGATTCAGTACTATGACCTATTGAGCATGTTCATGGGTAGCATATATGATTACTTGATTATTCCATATGTGCTCCAGATGTGTTGATTGGGATTGTGATGATTCACTCCATATTCTCTATATTGAGTTCATGTTCATCTTGTTATTGATCTTGAGATTTCATCTTGAGCCATGATTATATTCTGTCTCATGTGCATAGTACTCTCTACTCCACTCACTGAGTATTTATATACTCACTCCCCAGTTTGGTGTTTTTGATTGCAGGGCAGGTATTGTAAAGAGAAGAGCAGGGTTAGAGATTGCCTGCTAGCTGTGCCGCTCCATAGTATAGTATAGTATAATGTAGATAGAGGTTTATACCCTTTTGGTGTATTATAAACCTTCTATTGTATATAGTATATAGTTACAGTCATAGATCCTGTTGTGGATATGGGTTTGACCATGGATGGAATGGGAACCAGATTTTTATACATATGAGTTATATGCCTGAGATAATGTATTGATATATATTGTCCAGGTTCATTATGTGACGGATTATGTGATTGCTGCTCTGACAGGTAGTGTGCTGTATGTATTGAGATAATCCTGACAGGTCACTATAGGAAAAGTGATCATTTTGTGCATGCATCATGCCAAATTTTTCAAGATTTATTGATGATTGATAGGTAGTAGGGTTCTACGCGGTGGCTGGTGGCCTTATGCCTACCCGCACCCTAGGACCGTCGCGGCGGCCCGCCGGGAACGGGGCGGGGGTCGTGACAATATCCATCGAATGGATTCTGGAGATATCTCCGTGAGGAGCCCCAAAAGAGGGTAAAACCTCGGGAAATTGGACCTAGACCTTGACACCATAATAAATGATTAATGCTAGATTAATACCTTTTATGATGGATGAAAGTTGTGAATCTGATTCTTGACTTCGCAGCCACGCACACGAATGGCCTCTACGAGAAGTACACGCGAAGTCCTGAAGGATCTTCTTCCGCAACAGTGCTAGCAGCTGCAGAACACTTGAAAGCTGAAATCTGCCCGCCGGGATTCAATCAACTCTTGATCAATCGTCTTGAAGCAGATAGAGATGAGTTTGTAAGGGAAGTAGAGGACTCAGATCTGATCTTGAATCTTCTAGATATTCACCCTGAAAACCCTATCTAAAATGGAGAAGAAGAGGAGGAGGAGGCGGGTGAGGAAGAAGGCTGCAATGGATGTGTTTTTGGTGCCCATGTTTGACCCCTTTTAATGGCCTCCGAATTTTCATTCAAAATTCGAAATTTATTTTCAGAAAACCTCTTTTAGTTGGCACATGCAAAGGAATAGGAACAACCCAAATCAGATCTCAACCAAATCTGATTTAAATTCAAATTTTAAACACATGTGCAAGAGGGAAGGAATTTGAAATCCATGCGGCAAGGTAAAACACTTCATAATTTCGAAATCACCTCTTGAAATTCGAATTTAATCCATTCAAAAAACTCAGACGCCACCTTGGCTGATGGTTTGAGTGATTAAAATCATTTAACACATTGCTTAATGTTTGAATTTAAATTCAAATAACAAACAATGTCGCCATGTGTCAAGCAATGGGTCCATGTGCCATGCAATAATTTTGGTTTATTTAAAATTCATGAAATCCAATTCCATGTCACCAATAATTGCCACATCATCTGAGCCTAATTCCCTTGGGTTGCACCTAATCAAATTTGGTCAAACCCGAATTAAAACAAAGCAATTTGGTTGAACCCAATCTAATCAGGTCAGACCCTGATTGAGCTCAAATTGAATCCAATTCAATTTTGGCTCATGCAAACTCAATCAAATTGAATTATTACTTTGTGTTGGACCTAATTCAATTAGGTCAATCCCCAATTAAGAACAAATTAATTTAAAATTAATTTGATCAGCTTAAGTCCTTTTTGGTTCTGACCTAATCCAATCAGGTCAAAACCCTGATTGAGCCCAAACTTGAATCCAATTCAATTTGGCTCATCCTTAGCACAATTACTCAATCAAATTGAGTTTATTAGTAATTTAATTACTAATTAATCCTTCAATAATTACTTTAATTATTTTATAAGATAATTTGCCAATCAAATTGACCAAATTACCCCTGAATGATTCTTAATCATTCACCAGCTTTCTTGATCAATCAGGAATCTTCTATGCGTGTGACCTCATAGGTTCGAACCTAAGCCGGTAGTATAGGAACAATTTTCTATACTAATCGATGTGACCATCTAGCAATGGTACCCGACGTCCGGATAGGTCGAATATATGCGAAGCAAATATTCTGGAACCCTGAACTATGGTTACTGTATAATTCAATCCCTTTGACTCCTAATGCCAGGATGACTTAGAGCTCACTGTCAACCCTATAATTAGTACATCCATTATGTGATTAACTTTAGATATCCCGTGACTCCTCACTGGGATTACCCTGGCCAAGGTTTTGCTAAATTAATCACAAGACATTATTTCCTGTTTTCAGGAGGGGTCAATTCCATCTTGACTCACAACTGACTACGCAAGTACTTGACTGCACCCAGTGACCTTCCGTCACTGAATTAGAAATTCAGGTAGTCCGGTACCAAAGTACAGTGACTTGCTTGCTAGTCACAGGTTGCGGTCTCAGGTCAGAGGGCCAAACTTATACCCATATCCACTCGGAACATCTCTCGACAGTAGAGCGTTCCGGAATTGGTCACGTTTAGTGAAATGTACTTCTACACTTCACTTTGTGGCATACCAGTGTCTCCACACTCCTTGGTTAAGAGGACAACCAACGTATATGTCACACAACGACCTAATCTCGATAATGTTGTCGTCCTAGTAACAACATATCATTTCGTCGCAAACAAGTTTAAGGACTCAAAGATAAATCCTCCTTTATCATAACATAAGTCCTAAGGACTTCATCATATAAGAGTTCATTTGAAGATGAAATGATGAATAATGCCAAATAACACTTTATTAATTTGTCAATTCATTTACAAAATTCAATCATCAATATGCTGACGATTGACATTTAGGATACAAATTCCAACACAATATGTGTGCATCCTTCTACCTTCAACTCTTGATTTTCTTCCAAAGACCAAGAACATGTCCGTAGTTCTTCTCAAGTACTTAAGACTGTTCTTCACAGCTATCCAGTGCTTCTTGCCTGGATTTGACTGATATATGCTCGTGACACTCACAGCATGTACTATATCAAGTCATGTACATAGCATGGTATACATGAGGCTCCCTATAGCCGAAGTATAAGGGATCTTGCTCATCCACTGAATCTCTTCAGATGTGTTGGGGCACATCTTCTTGAAGAGATTTACCCCATGCCTAAGGGGTAATAATCCCCTTTTAGAGGTTTCCATGCCGAACCTCTTCAACACTCCCTCTATGTAATATTCTGTGACAGGACAAGCATCCTCTTAGATCTATCTCTATAGACCTTAATTCCCAAAATATAGGATGCTTTTCCAAAGTCTATCATGGAGAATTCCTCAGACAACCAAACCTTGACTTAGGATATCATCCACGTACAATATGAGGAATGCAATAGCCCTCCCACTAACCTTCTTATAAACACATGGTTCCTCCTCGTTCTTGAAGAAATCAAACGATTTGATTATATCATTGAAACGAGTGTTCCAACTCCGAGATACTTGTTTTTGTCCATAGATGGACCTTTGCAGCTTACAGACCTTGTGATCACCATCACAATATCATGATATGCTACAACAACAAGCAATATTCGAATGGACTTCAGCATGGCTACAGGTGAAAAGTATCCTGATAATCAGTGCCTTCGCACTGACTATAACCTTTCGCCATTAGCCTTGCCTTATAGGTCTCTACCTAGCCATCCGAACTTAATTTTCTCTTGTAGATCCATTTACACCCAGTAGGTACTATACCTTCCGGTGAATCTACTAAGGTCCAGACTTGGTTGGAATGCATGGAGTCTATCTCTAACTTCATGGCTTCCAGCCATCTCTCGGAATCGATGTCTAACATCGCCTCGTTGTAGGTATTGGGATCCTTACCTTGATCCCTATCTCCCATGAGGAACACTTCCTCTACATCCTCTGTAAGTATACCTAAGTACCTTTCAGGAGGATGGAAGATCCTACTAAATCTACGAGGTGGAGGAGGTACAACATGTACTGGCTCGATATGAATAGGTTCTATAGGCACAATGGCTCATTGCTCTTCAGAGACTTTCTCTTAGAGCTCATTTTTCCTCCCACTGCCTCTATCAAGGATAAACTATTTTCATGAAGATAGCATGTCGGCTCACAAACACTTTGTGATCCTTTGGGACGTAAAAATTGTATCCTAATGACTCTTTTAGGATATCCAATAAAACGAGCATTAATTGTCTTATCCTCTAACTTGTCTGCCTGTTGTCGCTTGACGTGGGCCGGACATCCCCAAATCTTGAGATGACCAAGACTCGGCTTCTTACCATGTCATATCTCATATAGTGTGGTAGGAACAGACTTAGAGGAAACACTATTCAATATGTAAATAGCTGAAAATAGGACATCTCTCTAAAGAAACAAGGGTTGATCAGTGAAGCTCATCATGGACCTGACCATATCCAATAGGGTCTGATTCCTCCTCTCCGACACTCCGTTAAGCTGAGGTGTACCAGGAGGAGTCCATTATGAAACTATACCATTCTCCTTGAGATAATCATGGAACTCTCCACTAAGGTATTCACCTCCTCGATCTGATCAAAGAACCTTAATGAGTTTTTCTGTTTGTTTTTCTACTTCATATCTCAACACTTTGAACCTTTCAAAAGTTTCAGATTTGTGTATCATACGCATATCCATACCGTGAGTAATCATCGGAAAAGTAAAAATTACAACCCCTAGCCTGCACATCGAATGGGCCACACACATCAGTGTGTACTAGGGTAATATTTCAGTGGACCTCTCCCATGTCCTACAAAGGGTAATTTGGCCATCTTTCCTTGAAGGCAGGATTCACAAATCGGATATGACTCTGAAGTCAATGAGTCTAGAAGCCCATGTTTCTCCAATTTGTTTATTCTGTCTTCTCCTATATAACCAAGCCTGAGGTGCCACAAATACTTTAGATTTATCTCATCTCTAGATCTTTTGGATCTTATGGTACTCACTGTTTGCTCAGATACATTCACAGATACATCCAATGTATGTGATAGAAATCGTCAATCATAAAACCACGTGCAACCAATTTATTTCTTAAATAAATGGAACTGTAGTCTTATAAAAATCTTCCTGTGCTAAACAAGATACAGAAATCAAATTTCTGCTAGCAATAAGTAACGGTCCCTAAGTATCCTTTTAATAATGAGCATATCTGACATACCTTCTGAAGGTCTGTCACCCTTCTTGCTCTTTATGCTTTCCATGTATGTAGGACAATTCCTCTTCAAATGGCCGTCTATGATGCAATGGAAATACTTTCCCTTGCAATCGGCCCTTTTCTTGGAACTTCCTTACTTGGCCTTTTTTTCGATCTTCTACTTTTTCGTAAGCTTCTTCTTCTTCCAGGTAGACTCTCTCTTGGAAGTAGAAACCAACTCGACAGCGAGAACGATGCTCCTTGAACTCTTCAAGGTCCCTACGGCAGTTACCAATTTATTTAACAATTTTGTTTTGGTGCATACAATCTTGTTCATATGGTAGTTTACTATAAACTATTCATATGAAGCTAGAAGAAATTGCGGGATCAAATCCGTTTGCAATTCCTTGTGCATGGTCATGCCGAGCTTCTCAAGCTCCTCTAAGTCCTTTATCATGGTCAAACCATGATCATGGACAGACTGCCCATCACGCATCTTGGCCTTGAAAGCCTCTTGGACACTTCAAAACATGCTGCGTGACTCTGTTCACCATACAACTCTTGTAAGTGATGTAATATGTCCCTGGCAATCTTCATGTTCTCATGCTGGCATTAAAATTCATTGGACATGGATGCCTTTGTGCAGCACCTAACTTCATTGTCATTATTCGTCCACTTAGCATGCGTCTTACGCTGATCAGTGATCAGACGGATTGGTAACACGGGGATTCCATGGTCTAGCACATACCCTAATTTCTCACAATTCAAAACTATTTTAAAAATTTGCTGAGCCAGTCTTTATAATTGGGTTTGGTCAAACGGTTGTTCTATAGGATATGAGTTAAGAGTCTAGAAGCTGAATTTCTAATCCTCAGAGAGTAAAGATTCTAATTAGAATTTTGTACTTGATCTCTATTTATTTTAGGGCCTTTTAAAACAAATATACCTCCCACTATTTTCTCGAATCTCTCACACTCCTCTAGTAGAGAAATGGAAACCTTGCGACTCTAGGTTTCAAGTGGGGTGCTACGGTCCCACCAATTTACATACCACCTCACCTAACAGTTATTGGTGACAAATAAACGATGTGTGTACAACTCTTGTACAATGCTTCTCAAGCAAGTTGTAGCGCTATCCGGTCTCTAAGTAATGAAGACCTCACCTAACAGTTATTGGCCCCATTCCTTAGTTAAGTCGGACCCACCGTATAACCGCAGAAGCAAAGCCGTCATTGGGTCCCTCACCTAACAGTTATTGGGCCCAACCTCATCTTTACCCCTACAACATCTCATGCCTAATAGAGAGGTCCAGTCCCCCGATGCAACTTGCCCACTGTATCCAGCCGAGACAAATCAACGCCGGAAAGACCTTAGCAGCTCTACTACGGTGGAAGACCGCTAGACTTAATATTTTCGAGGAGATTTAATTTAGGTCTCTTTCATTTAATTATCTACATCTCATGCAAATAATTATCTACCCGCTATGCATAAACATAAACATCCAGGCATAATAACAAAAATTAAACTGGTAATGATCATGGATCCAGGATGGGGTCATAGTACAAGCACATGCACGTCAATTGGTTAGATCGTCTTCAACTCTTGATTCGATCTTGAGTACCCTAGGTCCAATTTCGATCAACTCCTTGATCCATCTTCAATCAACCCTTGATCTCGATCCGCGCAAATCGTGCTTGTAGAGGCATGCACCGATCAACCATTGACATGCAAACACATCACAGATTACATCCCAGATAACTTTAAAAATAAATAAAATTAAAATAATAGTTACAACCCTTTTTCATGAGACACGCAGGTCTCTAATACATCAATATAAGATGCACGCAGGCATCTGAAAAATCTGATTTACATGCATCACATAACATCACAGAACATTGCAGAACATTTCAGCACATGTATAAGGGTACATCCATGATCATCACCATACGCATCTCATGCATTAAATATTATTTACGGATCTGAATATTTAATAGATTATGTCATCTCATGAGTTGCTGATCATGCAAGATATGATTCTAAATACTTGTAATCACATTAACAAAGCAATAGAATTATTAATCTAATCACATAAAAATCAGCATGCAGAAAAATCAGCAAGCTGAAAATTCTGCATGCAGAAAAAATTCAGCAAGCATAATCTTTAAATTTTTAGATCTATTATGCCTTAATCATTTAATCCTAATCTTAATCTACGCAACCATGGCTCTGATACCACTGTTGGAATCCCTCGCACGCCGCAGGTAATTTTAGAAAAATTCTGCGCGCAGCGGAAGACATGCGCGAGATTCCGTTCATCGCATGAACATATTTTAAAACCGTCGTTCGTAGATAGATTAGGATTAAATACTTTTTATATGATTAAGAAGATCAGATCTTCACCTTGTGCGGGTAGATGATCACCGCAATCTGATGATCGTGGTATTTGTTGAAGGTTCGCTTAAAGCCGCACACGCGTCCGGCCTCTACAGGTATCCACACGAGGAGAGGACCGATCAAAGCTCTCGAATCTCCCCGGGGGTGCTAGCTCCCTTGCAGAGATGTCTTTTGATGGTTGAAAACCTCCCTTTGAATCAACTCTTGATTGCCTTGGGGAGGAGGAAGAAGAAGGATGGATCCAAGGAAGAAAAACAAAAGCCTTGCAGCCTTTTCTTTTTCCTTTGTCTTGGAACCAAAAAATGGATGAAGGAAAGGATGCACATCTTCCTATATTTTTCATTGTCTCACGGCTGAAAAACTAGATTGGAGAGGTGCTGTTCATGGCTCTTAAGGAGAGGAGAAATCCCCACGTACTTCCAAGGAGGGGGTCCAAGGGGGGGCCCGCATGCCCTCCTTTTTTTTTGTTGGCGGCTGAAAACCTGAGGAGAAGGGGGCTTCATCACGGCACAAAGGGAGGAGGAAATTAACCTAGTACGGCTGCCCCCTTGCCTTCATTTAATTTGGCATGTGGAGCTCCTAAAAAATAGGAGCTCCAAACCTATCCATAAGGAGAGAGGAGGGGCGTACGCCCCTCCATCTTTTCCTCACGTAAAACCCAAGGAGAGGGGCGTACGCCCCTCCCTCTTATCCTCTCATGCCCCACGCCCAAGCCTCATCTCATGAGGTGCATGGGCTCCACTTTCAGCCTCCTTAATTTTCTCATGTTTATCAATAAGATTAAATCAATTATGACTCTTAGAGTCCTAAATCTAATTAGGACCCAATTGAATCATGACTCAATTGAACTCTTCAATCCTAATCCAATTAGGAATCATCTTAATTTATTAGATCAAAATTAATTAGGACTTTAGGAATCCTAAACTAATTAGGACTCATATAATTTTAGTCCTAATCCAATTAGGACTTTAGAAACCTACTCCAAGTAGGACTCTAATTTAATTTGAAGTCCTAATCTAATTAGGACTCTAGGAGTCCTACTGCAAATAGGACTCTTATTAATTAAGATCAAGCCCAATTAATTAAGTCCAATTGATTTAATTAAATTGCAATCCAATTGTAATTATTCCTTCTTCTACTCACTAACTTTTAGTGAGTTAAAACAATTATCAATCAAATTGATAATTATAAATTATTTGTGATTGCAAATCACAATTCAACCATCAGATCGGTCAATACCTCTAATGTGTGTGACCCCATAGGTTCTATTCTGTCTGGTAGTGAGATATACTGCGATCTCTATCACAATATCATTGAAAACTCCTTTCAATGGGTTGGAACAATTCCAACTCAACTCACCAGGGATCATCAATCATCAAGATAGTCCCTGTGAGTCTCACCATCCACCAGTGACACCTAGCAGCATGTAGTGGCTACCCAGCAGAATGGAATGATGAACCTCTAGGTGCAGTTAGTATATAATACAGTCCTTCTATCGTGGATCCCTACAGGACGGAGGTCATGGATAACTCGTCAAACCCCATCGTCTGTCATATGTCAAAATTTATTCGACTTAAGTTCGAGAATGGAAAACTCCTTTTCCACTGTACATACTACCCCGGCCGAGGATTTACGAACTCAGTCTCATAAATCACATAGGATCTCTCTTAACCTATCAAGATCGATAGATTCCATCTAGATGCACCCCTACTCCTACAATGAACCTACTGCAGCCAATCTGCACCACAAGAACCCAATTGGCTAGGGCTCATGTTTATGTGCTCGTCAAACTACAGCAACCTCACTGTGAATAGCCGAGGCATCGCAGGTCAAAGGACCAGTCATACAACTACAGCATCAAGTAAGTCACTGACGAGTGGATAGACATCCAAGTGACTACTTGCTATGGTCACGCTCAGTACCCTTGTTCTCTTACAAGCACTTGCACAATTGCTCCAGTGTCGCCACACTGTGGACTCAAGACTCGTCCATCAAAGAAAGCGATCTGTGCACTAATCTCAGCGGATCGATCACCGTCCTCGTGATGATCCATCGATCAGGAGCAATTCAGAAATTAATCACCAATGACACATGCCTCAAATTCTTAACTCTTGAGAATATGCGTCATCATCTTATTAATTTCTTGGACGATTCATGGACACATAAGAACATGAATGAAAAGAATGCCCATTCTAATAAATTCATTATTAGGTCAAGTACAAATTTATGTCCCAGAATAAAATAATGCGTCAGCCAAATTGGCTTCTAGGGCATACTTCTAACAGAAAGGACATGTAAAAGTGGTCTTTTCCTGATCTTCAGGATCAATTGCAATTTGGTTGTAACCTGAATAGCCATCTAGGAAGCAATAAAATTTATGACCTGCCAACCTTTCTAAGATTTGATCAATAAAAGGTAGAGGAAAGTGATCCTTCCTTGTGACAGAATTAAGTTTTCTATAGTCAATGCATACACGCCAACTAGTGGGGACCCTAGTTGGAACTAATTCATTGTTGGCATTTTTGACTACAGTAACGCCAGATATTTTCGGGACCACTTGGGTTGGACTTACCCATTTACTATCTGAAATTGGGTAGATCATACCCACATCCAGAAGTTTCAGAACTTCTGCCCTAACCACATCCTTCATGTTTGGGTTTAATCGACATTGAGGTTGACGAGAAGGTTTGGCATCAGCTTCTAGGTAGATTCTATGAGTGCAAATTGAGGGACTAATTCCCTTGATATCAGCAATTGTCCACCCTATTGCTCCCTTATGTTCCTTGAGAATTTCTAACAATTTTAATTCCTGATTTTGTTCGAGTTGGGATGATATGATCACAAGAAAGGTCTCTTCTTGACCAAGGTATGCATACTTCAGCTCAGATGGTAAAGGTTTTAGCTCAAGTTTGGGTGCTTGAACACTAGATGGTAGAGGACTATTGTTGCATGGAGATAATTCTTCAAAATGAGATTTCCACCTATCTGTATTCAACAAAGGAGCTGAATCTAATATAGCACTGATTTCTCTAAAGTTTTGGTTGATATCTGTATTTCCGAAATGAGTTAGGCATATTTCTAAAGGATCAGAAGAAAGAGATGGGACAAGAGCATCTTCTACAATGGAGTCGATCATATTAACTCCATGAATCTCATCATTTTCGTTGTCATTATCGGGTTGTTTGCAAATGTTAAATATATTAAAATCTATAGTCATATTCCCGAATGACATTTTCATTATTCCATTTCGACAGTTAATCAAAGCATTGGAAGTAGCTAGAAATGGGCGGCCTAGAATGACAGGTATTGGAGTGGTACAGTTCATGACAGGCTGGGTATCTAATACTATGAAGTCGACTGAAAAATAGAATTTATCAATTTGGACAAGTACATCCTCGACTACTCCTCTTGGTATCTTTATAGATCGATCGGCAAGTTGCAGAGTAACTTTGGTGGGTTTTAATTCACCAAGTCCTAACTGTTCATAAACTGAATAGGGCAGTAAGTTAACACTTGCACCTAAATCCAGAAGGGCTCGTTGTATCCTGAAGTTTCCTATGATGCAAGATATGGTAGGACAACCAGGATCTTTATATTTTGGTGGGGTGTTGTGTTTGAGAATAGCACTCACCTGTTCAGTTAGAAAAGCTTTCTTTTGTACATAAAGCTTTCGCTTTATGGTACAAAGATCTTTTAAAAATTTGGCATAAGATGGGATCTGCTTAATGGCATCTAATAGAAGAATGTTAATCTTTACTTGTTTAAAGATATCCAAAATTTCTTGATTAGGTACTCCTTTTTTAGCTGCAAGCAAGCGCTGAGGGAATGGAGCAACTATTTTATGATGAGGTATTGGATCATCTTGTTCATTATCATCTTCATCCTTCTTTTCAATAGATTTTTCAGGTTTGTCATCTTTTGTCGGAATTTCTTTGTTAATTATTTTTTCCGCTACGAAGGATTGTGACAGACTTAACTTGCTCAAATTTAGGTTGGGATGAACTTGCTTCATGGACCTCATGTTGACCCTTTGGGTTAGATTGAGGTTGGGCTGGAAATGTCCCTTTTTCCCTAATATTGAGTTGAGCCTCAATTCTACCTACAGAATTTTTAAGTTCTTGGAGTGATTGCATTGTATTCTGATTTATTTGAGTCTGCCCTTGCATGAAGGTTTGCAAAGTATCTTCAAGGGATTTCCTATGTGGTGGCACATAAGGAGTAGGAACAGAATTTCCTTGAGATTCATTGGCAGTGGGTCCATGTCTCCAGCTAAAGTTAGGATGGTTTCGCCAATTAGGATTATATGTTTCTGGAAATGGTCTTTTATAAGTATTGGTGAAATTTGCTTGATCATGCAACACTTCTTGAAAAGCAGGGATTGTAGGACAATTCTTGGTCACATGTGCATTACTCTCGCAAATTCCACATATACTTTCAACAATAGTTTGTGCTTTTCTTATATTGGCTTTGCTTAATTCCATGGCTTCAACCTTCCTAGTCAGATTAGCAATTTTTACATTGACATCATTATCATCTTTAATAAGATATATTCCTCCTTTTGCATTAGGTGCTATTTTAGATTTTTCATTTTTATCTGTTGTATCCCAAGCTTGTGCATTTTCTGCTAAAAGATCAAAATAATCCCAGGCTTCATTTGGTTCCTTACTCATGAATTCACCGTTACACATCATTTCTACAAATTGTCTCATATTGGAGGACAAACCATCATAAAAGAAACTAATGACCCTCCAAATTTCATATCCATGATGTGGGCAAGCAAGCAGAAGGTCCTTAAATCTTTCCCAACATTGAAAAAATGTTTCTCCATCTTTTTGTGCAAAGTTCATGATATTTCTTCTAAGTGTGTTTGTTTTATGTGTTGGGAAGAATTTCTTTAAAAACTCTCTTGTCATTTCTTGCCAGGTAGCTATGGTCCTAGGCCTTAAGGAGTGTAACCATGACTTAGCTTTTTCCTTTAAAGAAAAAGAAAATAACTTAAGCTTAACTACTTCTTCAGTGACATCATTGAAATGAAGTGTTGAACACACTTCATCAAATTCTTTTAGGTGTAAATAGGGACTTTCAGAATCAAGTCCGTGAAACTTTGGGAGTAATTGGATTATTCCTGGTTTCATGTCAAAAGCTCCCGCAGCAGTAGGAATAACCATACAAGATGGGGTACTGGTCCTAGTGGGTTGTAGATAATCACGAAGCGTTCTAATAGGTAAGTCATCTTGAAATTCATTATCTCCCTGATTACTACCATTATCTTCCATTTGATTATTTGAATTTTGAACAATTAAATTTTTATCTCTTAATTCAACTCGAAATAATCTATTCGTTTTATCTCTCTCCCACAACAGCATAAACTAAAATTTATTTATTTATTTATTTATTTATTTATTTTATTTTTTTTGGGTTGGTACAAGTACCACCTAAAGAGATCTAAACAAACACACTAACAAAAATTTAATTAAAATTATGCATTAAAACATCACCCAACAATTTCTAATGTTTTTCTAAAAATTCTAGACAGCTCCTAACTGGTTTGAAGAGGACACCTAAGCCTCCAATCCGGTCTAGTAACCTTAGTCGACCAGGTAAGCTCCCAGGTAAGTGGAGGGGTCATGATGCATGTAGCAAAGGTCTCACTTAAAACCCACTTTCCTCGAACAGAAACTGTCTCCCTTCAATCACTTAAAGGGACAAAGCTTGCCCAGACATCGACCGGGCCACAGAGCAAAATTTGTGCAACTTTCAATGGTCTTCGTCCTATTGAGCTCGAATATCCTTAGGGGCCAACGTCTAGTTGATTTTAATTAGGCTTAGGATATTTATGTACTGGGATGATTTTTGGGCTAAGGACGAGTGATGAAATTCCGACCTTATCTTTTTAATGGGTTCAGCCCTTAGATTATTTTATGCAAATGCTTTATACTATATGCAACAATCAAGAAGATTTTTAACATTTTATGTCATGACATTAAATTGCATTTGAATAGTTGATCAAGCAAACTAGCTATTTTTTTTCTTTTTATTTATTTATTATTTTATTATTTTAATTAATAATTTTTTTTAATAATTTTTTTTAAACAAGAGTAAAATTCTAATGTAGGAAAAATAGGACTAGTATGAACAAAACAGAAAAATTAATTTAAATACTCACGGCCGGAGTTCGTTCACTCCGGGAATCCAAAAATGTGATCTTCATCTTCCTCATTACTGTTCCCGCTTTGTGTCGTCCTTGAATCTAAAAAGATATAAAATTTCAGCTGTGTTAAAAATAAAAAAAAATTGAAGAAACAGAAAGTAAAAATTGAAATTTGCAGCCTTGTTCTCGTTCGCACGTTGCAAATCCCCGGCAACGGCGCCAAAAACTTGCTACGATTTTAATCTTGCTCTTTTAAAAAGGGAAATTAAATGTAGAATACCCCAAGTATAGGGTGTAGCAAAGTAATATTCTCGGTGAGTCCGAGATCGAATCCACAGGAATTTGACAGTGAATAAAAACTAAAGGCTGAATAATATTCGGATTGACAAAAATATAACTAAGGCATCAAGATTCAGCCTAGCATTTCATCATGCTTTTCTTAAAATCACCTATTAATCATAGTAAAATAGATTTAGTTTTATGGGCAGCATTACAGTAATTCAATTTTAAACTACAGGGATTTCTAAGCATCTGTTATATCCGGAGAAATAACAAATCAAAGAAAATATATAAGTTCGAAATAATTTCTATAAATTTACTGCACCATAAATCAAATCAAAAATATTAAAATCCCATTGATGATTAAATGAAATACATGAAGAAAATGCTAGGCATTTCCCTAGCCTTAGCTAGAGAAGATTTAGCTACTCATATGAAATGGAAACATTTTTATAAAAAGGATTAGTAAAGAATAACTTAAAATAAACATAAATTCCTTTTTTTTCTTTGGTTCAGAAAACAGGGTGCTCTGTTTTCTTCTCCCGGCTGCTTTCTCCCTTCCGTGGCCCGACTGGATGAGGAATCGTGGCTTCTCCTTCTTGGCTTCTTCTCCTCTCTCGCCCAGACTTGGATGGATCCGGCCTCCCTCTCATGATTTGCTCCGTCCGGCTGGGAAAATCGGAAGAGGAGATGCAGATGCTTCGGTGGTTCCTTTGGTCTCTTACTCCTCCGTCGCACACTCGCACGGCTGCTTCCTCTTCTTCCCGAATGGGCTCCCCTTCCGTCCTCCACACACGATCCCCTTTTATAGATACTTCACCAGATTGGAGAAGCTGGAACGCTGCTGGGAGCGGATGAGGCGTGGATTTGAATGCTTGGGACTCTTCGGCGTTGGGAGGTTGAACGTTGAAAAAGTTTGAGCTGCAGTCATTGATGTTGGATTTGAATGCAAGACCCTCGGATGAGAATTTGTTTGCTGGGAAGGGAATTTGAAGATGAAACGATCGGATGTTGAATGTGGCTTGGAATTGAAGAGCCGGTTTGCATGTGCTGGGAGGTCCACTGTTGGTTGGGAAGCTGAGATTGAAGCGTTGCTATTCGTTGGAAGCCACAGACAATGGGATGAAGGAAACGTGGATGACCGTTGGGAAGAAACAGGGGAGACGCTTGGAGATGATGATCGTTGGGAAGCTCCTCACGGCCGCTGGCTCGAACGGATGGAATGTGGCAATGGTTTGGAAGCTGAGAAGAAGATGACTGCTGGGTTTGTTCCAAAACAGAGGAGATGGAATGTTGCCACGTACGGTTGGAAGACTTTGACGTTAGGAAGTTGCTGGGAAATGGATACTTGGTTTGAGAAGCAACTGAATTGCTTTGGGCCTCTCGAGACGGCTCGGGGACACTTGAAGATGTTGGGAAATCACTTGCTTCAGCCCGTTGACGTGGATACATGGGAATTTTAGGTTAGGAACTGTTGAGTCGCCTCATCACAGACACTGGAGAATTTGTTGAGCTCGGGCTGGCAGGCATTGGGTTGAAACCCAGCGTTATTGAATCTCTTGAATTACTTGCACTCAGACAAAAATAAAACATTAATTAATTAATTTTATTAATAAAGATTGGCTATAATACTAATTAAGATAATATGAAAATTTTACTTTTGTACTCTCATCAAAGATCCAACACCTCAATGGTGGACATGTTTTAAAAGTCAATGGCCAAAGGTTAAAACCTTATATGGACTGTGTTGCCGACGGGCAATTGATCGAATCCCTTAATTTGACGAATCCTGTTTATCAAAATAATTAAGGATGCTCTGTGTGTGACTGAAGACAATAAACATAGCGCTTGTTGGGAGGCAACCCAATTCTCTTAGATTTCTTTAACATTGAGGATAATGTTAGGTTTAGGTTTGGGGTTATTTTTAAGTATTTTTAATCATTTTTGTTTTGTTTGCATTTCTTGCATTCGTTTCACAATATCAGGTTTATCAAAAAAAAATCTTTTAAAAAAAATGTGTTCATTTTCATTTTTATAAGTTAAAAAAAAGGGGTTTTAAAATCTAATTTCTATACATTAATGCGAGAATGATAAACACTACAAGGTATATAAAATCTAAAAAGTCCAATGACTAGTCGGAAGTAATACAAATTTAAGTTCTTTTTATTAAGTCTCTCTTAGGAAGTTATAAGCTAATTAATACTTTGGAATTTCACTACACACTGGCCGATCCTTCTAAGGTCTAGGCTCGACATTATGTTGATAGTATAGTAGCATCCTTGGACCCTGATGAATCGTACTTATCTAATCCAAAAAAAAAATCATCAATAAAAATGGATTTAGTCAGGAACATCGAAAAGGGATACCTATTTTTAAAGGTCAAGTGGGCTTGTGATGAGGACTCCGAGCATAAGTCCGTAGAGGAGTCTTGATGCCCAACTTATGCTAACTGGTGTGAGAGTTGTCGACTGATTGCTCGTTACATGGAGAAATCACCACAAGAGTAAAAGTGCACAATTTATACATCTTTTATAATAATAATAATAATAATAATAATAAAATTCTGTATTGACCTTGAAAAAGATAATAGTGTGAAAGCCGTCGTTGTAAAAATTCGAGTAAACTGAAATATTACAGATAAAGCCCATAAGGTATTAAAGTAAACATCCACAACTCTCGAGATCCTGCAGATAAGATAATTTTGAATTAGTGAATAGGTCCCTTTCGACCAATCCTTAGAAACTACTAGTCTTAGCAATATTTTGGAGATCCGAACCCTTAGCTTGTGTATGGTCCAGATTTTACCGAGCACTCCAGTATAAATAATTCTTACAACTCCCTAAACGGAAACTTAATGACTTCAACTTAGATTACATACTAACCTAGAATTTGGGCTCACTTAGTAAATAAAACTGTGTGTGCTTTGAAATTCTTACCATTTATATATCTTAAATTAGATTTTAATAATATTAAAAAAAGGGGGGGAGAGTTTTTGAAATTCTTAGCTAGTATGCATTTGGAATTAGTTTTCACTTCATAGATCAATAAATATATATATATATAAAATAAAAAATAAACAATAATAAAAAAATAAATAATAATAATAATAAATGATTTATTTTAAGATTGAAGTTTGTGGGTATCTGTTAGGATCTGTCACATGCCTCTGAAAATTCAAAAAAAATTTAGATGCCCAGCGGAAGGACATGTGCCTATCCCGTTCATCGTATGAACGTATTTTAAAACTATTTATAGATAGATTAGGATTAAATTCTACTAAATCATTTTAAAATCATGATTAAGAAGATCAGATCTTCACCTTGTGTGGGTAGATGGTTTCGCAAATCTGATTTACGTGGTATTTGATGAAGGTTCAGTGGAAGCCGCACACGCGTCCGGCCTCTACAGGTATCCACACGAAGTAATGAATCGATCGAAGCCTTTGGATCTCCCCGGGGTGCTAACTCCCTTGCAGAGATGGCTATAGATGGCTGAGATCCTCTCCTTTGAATCAACTCTTGATTGCCTTGAGAAGAGGAAGATGAAGAAGGAATCTAGGAAGAAGAATGAAAGGCCCTTCGCAGCCTTTTCTTTTCCATACGCTAGAACCAAGGAAGAAAGACCAAGAGGAGATGAAAGCCTCCTCTTCTTTTCTTCTTGCTGATGGCGGATGAAAGGAGGAAGAGAGGAGAGGTCGTCATGGCTGAAATTCAAGGGAATTCACTCAAAAATTCGCACCCCCTTGACCCCCATCTTTTATGGTGTGTGGATAAGGATGAGCTCCTAAATTTTAGGAGCTCATCTTTATCCCCATTTTGAGTTCAAATAGGAGGGGCATGGCCCCTCCTTTTTCCTTCACGCCACCAGCCAAGGGAGAGGTGTGGGCCCCTCCCTCTTCTCCCATATGGTCAGCCCCTAGTTGATCAAATCAAGTAGGGAGGGTTGGGTCCAAAGAATGGGTCCAATCCTATTCAAAATAGGATTATGTACACCCATTTTAATTTCTCCAAATTCTAATCCAATTAGAATTTAATTGAACCATGACTCAATTGAACTCTTCAATCCTAATCAATTAGGAGTCATTTAATTAATTAGATTAAAATTAAAATTAATTAGGACTTAAGAAAATCCTAATTTAATTAGGACTTATTAAATTTCAGCCCTAAGGCAATTTAGGACTTTAGAAATCCTACTCCAAGTAGGATTCTAATTTAATTTGAAATCTTAATCCAATTAGAACTCCAAGAATCCTACTCCAAGTAGGACTCGTGATCAAGTCCAATTAATTAAATCCAATTAATTAAATTAAATTACAATCCGATTGCAATTATTCCTTCTTCTAACCACTAACTCTTAGCGGGTTAACCAATTATCAATCTAATTAATCTAATTAACCAGTTATAGGTGTCATTACCTATAATGTGTGTGACCCTATAGATTTTATTCTGACTGGTAGCGAGATATATTGCGATCTCTATCACAATATCATTGAAAACTCCTTTCAATGGGTTGAAACAATTCCAACTCAACTCACCAGGGATTATCGACCATCAAGATGATCCCTGTGAGTCTTACCATCCACCAGTGACACCTAGCAGTATGTAGTGGCTACCCAGCAGAATAGAATGATGAACCTCTAGGTGCAGTTATCATATGATACAGTCCTTCTATCGTGGATCCCTATAGACCGGAGGTCATGGATAACTCGTCCAACCCCGTCGTCTGTCATATGTCTAGATTTATTCGACTTGAGTTCGATAGTGGAGAAAACTCTTTTTTCACTGTATATTACTGCCCTGGCCAAGGTCTTAGAACTCAGTCTAATAAATCACATAGGATCACTCCTCTTCTATCAAGGTCGATAGATTCCATGTAAGTGCATACCCTACTCCTACAGTGAACCTACTGCAGCCAATCTACACTACAAGGATCCATATGATTAGAGACCATGTATATGTGCAGTCAAACTACAATAACCTCACTGTGAATAGCCGAAGCACCGCAGGTCAAAGGACCAGTCATACTACTGCAACATCAAGCAAGTCACTGACGAGTGGATAGACATCCAAATAACTTCTTGTCTTGGTCACGCTCAGTACCCTTGTTCTCTAACAAGCACCTGCACTATCACTTCAGTGTTCCTACACTATGGACTCGAGTCTCATCCATCCAGAAGAAAAGCGATCTGTGCACTAATTGGATCGATCACCATCGTCGTGATGATCCATTGATCAGGAGCATTTAGAAATTAATCACCAATGATACATGGCTCAAATTCTCAACTCTTGAGAATATGTATCATCATCTTATTAATTCATTGGACGATTCATAGACACATAAACAATATCAATGAAAAGATGCCCATTTATTATTCAATAATAATAAAGTCAAGTACAAATTTATATCTCAGAATTAATAATGTGTCCGCCAGATTGGCTTCTAGGGCATACATCTAACAATATCTTCACTGAAAACCCTCACGAGACTATAACTCATCCAGTAGGATAACCTAGGGGTTTAAAGTCTCATTGCATATGGTAAATGCAATCACGATGCCTGCGAAAGTGAGTTAGAATTTTTTTTTTCTAGTTTTATTTTACTCGAGGACTAGCAAAACATAGGTTTGGGGGCGTGATAAGTACTGAATAATTTATAATTTAGTTATCTTTCCATAGCACTTATCAATGTTCTTAAACTGATAAATACGTATTTTACCATGAAATTGAATAATCATTGAAATAAATTTAAAATATGGTAAGAAGTAAATAATTCTTTTCTTAAACTAGACTCTGAACTTGTCTCTCTCTTGGTTGCGATCTTTCATGAAAACTATAGAAAAACATATAAGGAGGAGATTGTGTTGACCCGGTTTGGTAACCTGATGGAGTTGTAATCAAGCTAAGATTATAATTAAATGAGTTTTGGTCCTGATTAGATAATTATTTTTGTAGGGAAAAAAGGTTTGATTAACCCTTTTTATTAAGTCACGGTCTTGTATCTAGTCTTGTTGAGTTCGGTCTGAAGTAGTTTAGCAAGAATTAAATTTAAATGACATTGGGCTTGAGAACAAGTTCAAGCAAATCAACGATCATGACCCACCTTAAATCCAAAGCCAATTTTCAACCAATCCAATTCCTTTTCCGCGACCACTGTCCATGGCTCCCCCAAGCAATCCAATGGTTCAGAAATTCCCATCTCCGTATCACGTTTCCAAACTAAGCGAAACAGGGGAGACCTTTGTTTTAAATTCACATATGCCCATTTTTACATCAAAATAGAACAAGAAAAAAAGAACTTTTCCCCCAATTACTGAAATAACACTGTTCACATGAACAGTGTTCCGTGAAAACACTGTTCATATGAACAGTGTTACGAAATTTCACTGTTCTTCTTCTTCCTCCTGCAGAGCATCACGCCCGTCCATCTTCCACGACATCTTCTCGTCGATCCCGCGGCCGTCCATCTTCCACGACGTCCTCCCGTCGATCCCGCGGCTAGCCTCTCTTCCCAGCCGTTCGTGATCAGCCATCCACGGAGCATCCGGAGCCACCGATCTAGCCACCTTCTTCTTCAGCCCTCCCGCATCCACACCAAATCTCCTCTGCGATCATCGTCCATCCAGCCACCAGCTTTCGAATCCCAAAATGGCGTAGCGACTCTTCCTCTTCCGGATTCCTAGCTCCAAGCGTGATCGGCTCCTCCCAGCATCCTCGGGTGTTCCGCCATCAGCCGCGTGCAGCCAGCGATCATCCAATCTCCCAGCGTATCCTCCTCTTCCATGATCCAATCTCCCAGTAATTCGCCCATAATGCAACCGTCGGATCCTCCAGCCATCCGTGAAGGAAGCCCCAGCAGCCTGTAAGCCAAGTTCTTCCACGTTCGAGCTCCACGGATCATGCCTATCTCCAGCCATCAGCCGCGTGCAACAGCGCCCATAATCCAGCCTCCGCGAGATCAAAGACCGCAGACCACGCCCTCCTCCTCTCTGGGAATTGATCGCTGTGTCTTCGGCGATCTATAAGAGGAAGACGGGAGGAAGGAGGTGGGGGAGAGAGCTCGATTCGAAGAGAGAAAATAGAGGATGCTCTGTTTTGAAGAGAAAGAAATAAAAAAAAAAAGAAAGGAGGGAGGGAGGAAGAGAACACTTTGGGATATTTTGGGAATAGAGGGATGCCAACGGAGGCAAAGATTTTTACGTGAAGATGGAAGGTCGTCCGGAAACCATGCGCAGCTAAACATCTAGTCTAGGGCTGGATGAAGCCCTAGCATTGTATCAGGGCATTGTAGTTCTTACTCTTTTAATCTTTTTGAAGTTTGTTTAAATTCTCATTCTCAATGAAAAATTCTTTTATGATGTTTAAACCTTGAGCATGCCATTTACTATTTATGTTTGCTAAAGTAGTCTAAGATGATCCATGCCTAGGAAGATGAGGTGTGCTGCACCCTAGATTAGCATACACTTAGGTAGACACTTCATGCTATACCGAAGATAGATCTTCCTAAAACTCTTTATGTTTTTATTTTAAAAGGCTTGTAGCCAATTTGCATGCCTCTCTAAAAGATAAAGATTTAGAACACAGTCCCTAATGCAATGCTACGCGGTGGATTCCAAACCCTAGATCCATCTACTCTGATAAATTCCAATTCGTACTCATAGATTAATTCAGTATAATTAAGTTAGCAAACTCTCCTTTTTGATTTATTATTAAAGAAAAAAATAACTTGTCTCTAATCCTTGTGGACCGACACCTGTAATCACTATCCTACAGGATACGTGCTATTGCGTGGTTTATTTTTGAAATTGAAAGAACCGATCAACCTCTCCATCTTGTATTCGACTACCTGATACCATTGCTGTTGTACTGTTTGAAATTAAGTCTAGTGTCATCCAAATGCTCCCCTCTTTTTATGGACTCAACAATGAAGACCCATATAAACATCTAGATGAGTTCCTTGAGATCTGCACTAATGTCAAAATTTAGAACTTCACTGATGATGCTCTGAAACTTAGGCTGTTCCCTTTCTTTCTTAAGGATAGAGCTAAGTAGTGGCTCCATTCATTAGAAGCCAATTCTATTCTTTCATGGGTCCAAATGCAACATGAATTTCTAAAGAAATATTTTTCCATAGGAAGAACAAACTAATTTAGGCATGCAATCATAAGCTTCTCCCAATCCGACGGAGAAGAATTTCATGAAACCTGGAAAAAATTTAGAGACTTACTCCAAAAATGCCCGCATCATCAAATACCCAAATGGCAATTAGTGCAATGCTTTTATGATGGATTGTCTGAACGAAACCGTCAGATGGTTGATGCTTCTTGTGAGAAAACTTTCATGCTTAAGGGTGAGCATGAGGCATGGCAGATGTTTGAAAACCTTAATGACAATTTTCTCCACCATGCCTCCTCCGCTCGTCAAGCACCCCCGAGTTCTTAAAGAAAAGGGACCACATATGAAGTTAGCCAGTCCATAGGTCTATCTGACAAAGTAGATGCACTATTCTGCAAGTTGGACCAGTTAATGTCTAGAGAACAGCTTCCAAACTTTCCCCAAGCACAAGTTTGTGCTCTTTGTTCTAGCTCATCTCACCCTATTCATGAATGCCCTTCGGCAGCTCAATTCCCTGAATTTGTGCAAGAACAAGTAAATGCTGCCCAAACACAATCCCGACTGGGTAATGATCCATATTCTAACCACTTACAACCCGGGATGGCAGAATCATCCAAACTTTTCTTGAAAATAGTAAGCTTCGAATACTGCCCAACCTACTTCCAAAATTTTCAAAATCCTCAGAATTTTCAAACTCCACAAAATATTCATCCCTACCGTCCCTCGACTCAGTTTCAACACAATTCTCCTCCACCCCAAAGAAACACAACCTTTGAGGAGAAAGTGTTGACTGCCCTTTAAGGTTTGGAAACCATTACACAATTGGTGCACTCTCACACGCAATCTATTGCCAAGCTAGAATCTCAAATAGAGCAACTAGCTAATGCACTGAACAAGCGAGAGGAAGGAAAGCTTCCAAGCCAACCACTAAGTAATCTTAGGGGACAATACATGGCTCAAAAAAATCAACTACATACAATTAATCATGAACAAGCCAATGCTTTGACTACCCTAAGGAGTGGACGTGTAGTAGACAATAAGATTGGGGAGGATAATAATAAGGAAGGTGAAGAAGAGGATAGAAATGTGTCAAATGAAAATCTAAAACCTTTTTCTTCTTCCTCAGCAAGTCCATCTTCTGCCAAAACTCACATCCCAAAGGCCCCATTTCCTGAAGCTCTTAATTCACCCTCTCCCTTTAGCAAAAATGGAACTTCACTAGAGAAGATGATGGAGGTTTTCAAACAAGTCAAAATCAACCTTCCGCTTCTTGATGCTATTCGACAAGTTTCCTCCTATGCCAAATTTCTCAAAGACTTTTGTACCTAAAAGCGAAAATTTAGGACACATGTGCCTAAAAAGGTCTTCCTAACTGAGCAAGTGAGTTCTATTCTTCAACACAACTCCCCTCCGAAGTTCAAAGATCCTGGTTCTCCCACCATCTTCTGTGTCTTAGGAAATAATTTCATTGATCGAGCGCTCTTATTTTTAGGGGCAAGTGTCAACCTTTTACCTTACACAGTTTATGAGAAACTTGGGTTAGGTGAGTTAAAACCAACCTCGGTATCCCTTCAATTGGCTGATAAATCTGTAAAAATACCACGAGGAAACAATTGAAGACGTCCTAGTCAAGGTAGACAAATTATATTTCCCAGTCGATTTTATCGTCCTTGATATGGAACCTGTGCCTAATCTTAAGAAACAAATTCCTATGATTTTAGGTCGTCCCTTTTTAGCTACAGCCGATGCGAGTATAAATTGTAGAACTGGGGTGATGAATATATCTTTTGGGAATATGAAGGTCAAGTTAAATATATTTCTTGCCTCTGATCAACCCGCAAAGGAGGTTGAGTGCTTCCTAATAGACAAAATGGACGATCTTGTAGAAGAAACCCTTCCCTATATTTTGGCAGATGACCCTATGAAAATATGCTTGGCCCATTTTAACTTTGCTATAGACAAGGCCATAGAAGCAGTCAACTCCTTGCCCAATAATCAATCTCCCACAAATTTTCTTTCTTGGAGAACTCGGCATGAATCCAGTATGATTTGATAAGGATGCGCTGCGTCTGGGCTGAAGACGTTAAACTTAGCGCTTGTTGGGAGGCAACCCAATTTTTGTAGGATATTTTTGAATTTTTTTTATTGCATTTTTTAATGTCTTGATAGGATTCCTCATATTACTGATGCAACTAAGGTAAAATGCTTCTATCCTCCATATGCATCATATTTTCATCCAAAATAAAATAAAATAAAATAATAAAAAATAATAATATAATATTAATATAAAAAACATTGAGGACAACGTCTGATCTAGGTTGGGGGGTATAGGATTCGAATTTTTTTAATTTTTTTTTTGCATTTTTGCATTTTTGAATTAGTTTTTCAAAAAAAAAACCTAATTTCTATGCCTTAGTATTGAAATGATAAACACACAAAGTATATAAAATCTAAAAAAGCCCAATGATTAGTCAGGAGTAAGACAATTTAATTTCTTTTTATTAAAGATTCTTTTAGCGAGTTGTAAGATAATTTTTACTTTAGAATTTCACAATATACATGGCCTGCACTTCTAAGGGTTAGGTTCCACATTATATTGTTAAGTCTGGTAGCAACCTTGAGTCCTGATGAACCATACTTATCTAATTCACTTTCATCTAAAAAAATAAATTAAAAAAAAAATAGAAAGTGAATTTAGTCAGGTACATCGAAAAGGGCTACCTATCATCAAAGGTCAGCAGGTTTGTGATGATGAACCCGAGCATAGGTCCGTAGGGGAGTCTTGATGCCCAACACCTTATGCCATCTGGTGTGGGAGTTGTTGACTGAATGCTCGCTATACGGAGGAATCATTACAAGAGTAAAAGTGCATAATTTATTTATAAATACAAATAAATAAATAAAAAGAGAAAATAATATTGATATTGAAACAGACGATAGTGTGAAAGCCGTCGTTGTAAAAATTCGAGTAAACTGGAATATTACAGATAAAGCCCATAAGGTATTAAAGTAAAACATCCACAACTCTCGGAATTCTGTAAGATAGGATGATTTTGAATCAGTGATTAGGTCTTATCTGACCAATTTTTGGAAACTACTAGTTTTAGTAGTATTTTGGAATATCTAAAGCCTTAGCTTGTGTATGGTCCAGATATCAACAAGCACCCAAGTATAAATACGCCTTACGACTCTTTAACAGAAACTTAATGACTTCAACTTAAGTTGCATACTGACCTAGGATTTGGGCTGACTTAGTAATTAAAACTTTGTGTGCTTTTGAAATTATTGGCACTTATGCATTTGGAATTAGGTTTTATAAAACAATAAAATAAAGTCTTTGGGGTAGAGACAGCAGTTTGTAGGTATCTGCGCCGGAAACTCTCACGAGACAAAACTCGTCCACTAAGGTCATCTAGGGATTTAAAGCCTTATTGCATACGGTAAATGCAATCGCGATTCCTGCGAAAGTGAGTTAGTTTTTTATTTTGCTCGAGGACTAGCAAAAAGTAGGTTGGGGGGTGTGATAAGTGCTAAATAATGCATAAATTAATATCTTATTCATAACACTTATCATTATTTTAATTCACATATTTTGTAAATATAACTAAAAAAATGTGTTACCTTTCATCATTGCATTTTAATAAATTAAAGGTAATTCGTGTTTTACTTATTTATTTACTGGTTAAGTTTAATGTGTGCTGGTCGCGTTTGTAGCTGAACCCATGTCCACGTCACCTTTTAAGTGCTTAGAGATCAAGCTTCCACGTCATCCCTTTCCTCCCCTATTTTAAGCTTCAAAACAGAGTCAACCCCAATCCTTTTTTCATCATGAATCATAGCCACGTCTGTTGAGTCCAGCATCCACCACCCCAACTCTTCCAAAGCCCCTGCATCCCAACTCATCTCTTATCCTATTCTTCGGATCAAGCCAGTGAACCCGAATCACAGCCGCATCCAACCATCGGCAGCATCACAAATCAGATCTCAGCCTTCCTTATCCCATGTTCTTAGCTTCTGCATCCCCTGCATCCGAAAACAAGTTCGTCTTCTCCGAAAATCAAGCAGCCCAGCATCCGCGATTGATCCCATGTGAAGTCTCGAATCCCGCTCCACGAACGAAGCTCACGCGTGCATGACCTCCGCAGCCCACATCCCGTCCGTGATCTTCTCCCCTCACGTTCGCGATGACCTTCAACCACCCACGGATAACTCCCAGCCGATTCTAGCTCTCTCTTCCATCCTTATTCAGCCAAATCTCCTGCATCCCAGATCAGCCCTTCCTCCCAACTTCCGAATCCAAACTCCATCCCATCCATGTTTGTTCCCAGCATCTTCCCTTCTCCCTTGATTCATCCTTATCTTCCCAATTCTTCCGGCATCTCTTCTCAGCCGTGACCACCACCCCACGTTTCCCACAACGTCCACATCTTTCTCTGCTTCTGAACCAACCCATCCTCTTCTCCAAATCACATCCAATGTCTTCCCAAATTTCTTCTCATCCATCCCAGCCGAGATCCTCTCAGCTTCACGCTCGTCTTGGCTATTCGCATAAGATCTTCCGCATTCCGGAGTCCCTTCTCCCACGGATCACTCCCATCCAAACTCCCCTGCATTCACGGCATCCAGAACCAAATCCAAAACCCGGCCAGCTATTCTGTTTGGAATAGAGCTCCATCGCCAAGCTCCTCCTTCATTTCATTTCCTTCCACATCATCTGCATCACTCGATCCTTCTCCGAACCTCTTAGCCTTCTTCCGCTAGATCTCAGCCAAGATAGAGCTAAATCCAAGCTTCCCAGCGTCCGGATAAGTTCCATCTCTAGCTTTTCTTCCTTCCACGGATTCATCCCAGCATCCGTGAGTTCCTCCTAGAGCCTCCGAGATCCTCTCAAACCTACTGTTTGCTGAGTTACATCCCGTTCGATGCGATGTTCGCAGCGGAATTCGAACGGGACGTCGGTTCATCGTATGAACGTGCCTTGGATCGTAGAATTCAAAAAATTTTCTGGATTCAAATCCAGAAAATCTTTGAACTCATTAGGAAGGAGAGATTAGGATCTGAGGAGGGTTGATTAAGATTTATAAAACTGAAACAAAATCAGAAGTTATTAGATTTGAAGATCTCATCTTCAAAAAATTCTGCAAGTGATAGAACACCGCAGCCTGATGATCTATTCTAGGTTCCTGTTTGAGCCGCACAATTGTCCGGCCTCTACAGGTATCCACACGAGGATCTAATCATCTAAGAATAGGTCAACCGGAGTGCTAGCTCCTTGCAAAGACCTCTCATGACTATCATAAGTTGAATAAGAATCTGCAACATACTTTCTTGATGAAGAACCTTTCTTCTTCAACCTTGCTCGTGATGGAGGAAGAGGAAGGAGGAACCTTGCACGTAGATCTTCCTTGCCTTGCTACCGTGGAAGAAGAGGAGGATGAAGACCCCTTGCTGCCATGGAGAAGGAGGAAGAAAGAAGAGGAGGCATGGAGAGGAAGAGGAGAGAATTGATTCATAATGTCTCCTTTGCTACCCTTTTATAGATTGGGTTTAGGGCTTCTCCTAATCTTATTAGGAGTATGGGACTATAACCCACCCTTGGATTAATGCCAAGTGTCCAATCCTTGTGCTCATAGATGCATGCCATATGTCCACTTAATCAATTGATTAATTTTCTAATCATATTAGGATTCCTAATCTCATTAGCAGAATTAATTGATTTGGGAGCATGCATCCTACGACGCCATGTGGACTTTAAAGTCCGCATAGTGTGAACATGACTTAAGTCATATTCATCCTACGACGATATGTGGTCTTTAAAATCCGCATAAATCTTGGTTTAATCAAATTGACCCAATCATGAACCCAAATCAATTTGGGTCGAATCCAATTTGATTTGGCTCATTAAATCAGCCCCAATTGCAATCAATTCCACTTAATTCTTCTTCCATTAACTTACTAACGCTTAGTGGGTTCATTCAATCACCAATTATATTGATGATTTGATTTCTATTGTGATTTCCAAATCACAATTATGATAGTCCTGACTAATTAAATCCTCTATGTGTGTGACCCCGTAGGTTCTATTCTGACTGGTAGTAAGACATATTGAGATCTCCATCTCAATATCACTGAAACTTCTTTCAGTGAACTGAAACGACTTCAGTTCTACTCTCAGGGTTCACTGATCACCAAGTGAATGCCTTCGAGTCTCACAATCCACTAGCGACACCTAGCAGTATGTGGTGGCAACCTAGCAGAATGGAATGTCTGAACCTCTAGGTACAGTTTAGCATATGATACAGTCCCTCTATCATGGATTCCGACATGACGGAGGTTATGGATATCTCGTCAAACCCCATCGTTCCGTCATATGTTAAATTTATACGACTTCCAGTTCGAAATATGGAAAACTCTTTTTCCAAAATACCTGGCCAGAAATTTATCGAACTCAGGTCTCATAAATCACATAGGATCACTCCTAATCTATCAAGGTCGATAGATCCCATCTAGATGCAACTCTATTTCAAAATGAACCTACTGTAAGGCCAATCCACACTACAAGGACCCGAATGGCTAGTGTTAGAACCCGTCCATGCCCGGCAGGAAAATTTTTTAAAAATTCAGACACAGGCGGAAGAGGCATATGCGGGATCAACCGTTCATCGCATGAATGTTGTTCAAAAAACCGTTCGTAGTTAGATAAGGATTAAATACTTTTGAAACATTAGGAAGATCAGATCTTCACCTTTGTGTGGGTAGGTGATCACCGCAATCTGATGATCGTGGTTTTGGAAGAGGGTTCGCTTGAAGCCGCACAAGCGTTCGGCCTCTACGGGTATCCACACGAAGTAGAGGACCGATCAAGGTTTCCTTGTCTCCCCGGGGTGCTAGCTCCCTTGCAGAGACTTCTTTTGATAGCTGATTTCTTTTCTTTTAATCAACTCTTGATTATGCTTGGAAGGAGGAAGAAGAAGAAATGATCTTTGAAGAAGAACCAAAGGCTAGACACAGCCTTTTCTTTTCCCTGCGTTGGATGAAGGAAGGGAAGGGGAGGAGGCCGCCAAGGCCTTCTTCTTGTTCTTCCTTGCTTGCGGCTGAAGACCAAGGGAGGAAGGGGGCCACGAGTTGGAGAGGAATTAGGGCTTCAATGAATGCCCTAGGGTGCCGCCCACTTCTCCTTTTAAAGGCATGAAGGGCTCCTACAAGTTAGGAGCCTTAACTTATTCCAAGGAGGGGCGCCGGGTGTTAGATGTATGCCCTAGAAGCCAATCTGGCTGACACATTATTAATTCTAGGGATATAATTTTGTACTTGACTATTTATTATTGAATAAATAAAGGCATCTTTTCATTCATATTGTTATGTGTCTATGAATCGTCCAAGGAATTAATAAGATGATGATACATATTCTCAAGAGTGAGAATTTGAGCCATGTATCATTGGTGATTAATTTCTAAATGCTCCTGATCAATGGATCATCACGAGGACGGTGATCGATCCGATCAGTGCACAGATCACTTTCCTTCTGGATGGATGAGACTTGAGTCCACAGTGTAGGGACACTGAAGTGATAGTGTAGGTGCTTGTTAGAGAACAAGGGTACTGAGCGTGACCAAGACAAGAAGTCACTGGATGTCTATCCACTCGTCAGTGACTTGCTGATGTTGCAGTAGTATGACTGGTCCTTTGACCTGCGGTGCTTCGGCTACTCACAGTGAGGTTATTGTAGTTTGACTGCACACATACATGGTCTCTAGCCATATGGGTCCATGCAGTGTAGATTGGCTGCAGAAGGTTCACTGTAGGAGTAGGGTATGCACCTATAAGGAATCTATCGACCTGATAGAAGAGGAGTGATCCTATGTGATTTGTTAGACTGAGTTCTAAGACCTTGGCCAGGCCAGTAATATAAAGTGGAAAAAGAGTTTTCCACTATCGAACTCAAGTCGAATTAAATCTTGACATATGACAGGACGATGGGGTTTGACGAGTTATCCATGACCTCCGTCCTGTAGGGATCCACGATAGTAGGACTGTATCACATGTTAACTGCCACCTAGAGGTTCATCATTCCATTCCTGTGGGAGCCACTACATGCTGCTAGGTGTCACTGGTGGATGGTGGGACTCACAGGGATTATCTCGATGATCGATAAACCCTAATGAGTTGAGTTGGAATTCGTTCCAACCCATTGGAAAGGAGTTTTCAATGATATTGAGATAGAGATCACAATATATCTCACTACCAGTCAGAATAGAACCTATGGGGTCACACACACTAGAAGTATTGACCGATCCGATGGTTGAATAGTGATTATGAATCACGAGTAATCAATTCGATTGATATTCGGTTGAAGAAGGAACAAAGGGAATTAATCAATTGGACTTAAACACAAATCCTACTTCGGGTAGGATTCCTAGAGTCCTAATTGGATTAGGACTGGGAATCCTAGTTGGAGTAGGACTGGGATTCCTACTTGGAATTAGGATTCCTACAATCCTAATGAGATTAGGAATTTTTGAATCAAAATCGGATTCCTACTTGAAGTAGGATTCCTAGAAATCCTAATTGGATTAGGACTTCGGATTCAAATAGAGTCCTAATTGGATTAGGACTAAAATTAAAATACATCCTAATTGGATTAGGATTCCTTAAGTCCAAATTAATTATTAATCTAATGAATCAACATGACTCCTAATTGGATTAGGATTGAAGAGTTCAATTGAGCCATGATTCATTCAAGTCCTAATTGGATTAGGACTAGCATAGATTGAACCCAATTTGGCCAATCCTAATTAGATTAGGATTAAACCATGAAAGAGGGGACCTAATCCTCTTTGGAAGAGGATTAGGCTAACCAAGTAAGAAGGGCATCAGCCCCTCTCCACTTGATTAGGTGCGACATGAAGAGAGAGGGGGCCGGCGCCCCCTCTTGGAAAGTTGTCAAGGGCTCCTAACTTGTAGGAGCCCTTCATCCTTATTAAAGGAGGACTAGGGCCGGCGCCCTAGCGGAATCCTTTTCCTCCTCTTCAAGCCGTGGAAGCCCCCTCTCCTCCTCTTGGTTCAGCCGCAAGCAAAGGGAGAAGAAAAGCCAAGAGTTGGCGGCTTCCTTTCCCTTCCCTTCCTTCATCCAACGCAAGGAACAGCAAGAAGGCCTGCGTAGGGGCTCATCTTCTTCCTCTTCTTCATCCCTCTTCTTCCTCCTTCCAAGCACAATCAAGAGTTGATTGAGAGGGAGGACATCAGCCATCAAAGCTATCTCTGCAAGGAAGCTAGCACCCCGGTTGAGATAGAGAGCTTGGATCGGATCCTGCTCTCGTGTGGATACCCGTAGAGGCCAGACGTTTGAACGGCTTCAAGCGAACCCTCTTCCAAAACCCACGAATTCAGATTTGCGGTGATCATCTACCCGCGCAAGGTGAAGATCTGATCTTCCTTTAGTTTTAAAAGTTTAATTCTTACCTAATTACGAAAGGTCTCGAAACAACGTTCATGCGATGAACGTCAATCCCGCACATGCCCCCTTTCCGCTGCCATCTGATTTTTGTTTTGAAATATCAGCGGCATGGGCGGGTTCCCAACAGCCGCCCCCTCTTTTCTTGCCGCACCAAGGAGGAAAAAGGGGAGGGGCGCAAGCCCCTCCCTCTTGGTTAGCCCTAATCCTCCTCTAAGGAGGATGGGATTCCCTAATGTGGCTAAGCTCTAATCTAATTAGGCTTAGTCCAAGGTAAACCAATTTTGGGTCTAATCTAGGTAAGTTCCTAATCCAATTAGAACTAAAATCAATTTAACTCAATTGAACTCTTCAATTCTAATCCATTAGGAGTCTTGTTAATTCCAAGGGTAAACCAATTTGGTTCTTATCTAGGTAAGTCCTAATCCATTAGAACTAAAATCAATTTTAACTCAATTGAACTCTTCAATCCTAATCCAATTAAGGAGTCTTGTTAATTCATTAGATTAAATAATTAATTAGGACTTATGAAATCGTAATCCAATTAGGATTTATTCAATTTTAGTCTAATCCAATTAGGGACTCTAATGTTGAATCCGAAGTCCTAATCCAATTAGGACTTCTAGAAATCCTATTCTAAGTAGAAATCCAAATTGAATTCAAAATCCTAATCTAATTAGATTGTAGAATCCTACTCCAAGTAGGAATCTCAGTCCTACTCCAAGTAGGACTCCCAGTCGAATCCAATTAGGACTCCAGGAATCCTACTCCAAGTAGATTTCTGTGTTTAAGTCCAATTAATTAATTCTCATTGTTCCTTCTTCAATTTTATTACCAATCGAATTGATTACTTGCGATTCATAATCACTTTTCAACCATCGGATCGGTCAATACTCTAGTGTGTGTGACCCCATAGGTTCTATTCTGACTGTAGGTAGATATATTGGATCTCTATCACAATATCATTGAAAACTTCTTTCAATGGTCGGAACGATTCCAACTCTACTCATTAAGGTTACGATCATCGAAATAATCCCTGTGAGTCTCACCATCCACCAGTGACACCTAGCAGCATGTAGTGGCTATCCAGCAGAATGGAATGATGAACCTCTAGGTGCAGTTATCGTGTGATACAGTTCTACTATCGTAAATCCCTACAGGATGGAGTCATGGACAACTCGTCAAACCCATCGTCTGTCATATGTCAAGATTTATTCGACTTAAGCCTCGAGAGTGAAAAACTCTTTCCTCCACTATACAATCTGCCCCGGCGCGAGGTCTTACGAACTCAGTCTTATAAAATCACATAGGATCTCTCCTTATCTATCAAGGTCGATAGATTCCTTATAGGTGCATACCCCTACTTCTACAGTGAACCTACTGCAGCCAATCTACACTGCATGGACCTATATTGGCTAGAGACCATGTATATGTGCAGTCAAACTACAATAACCTCACTGTGAGTAGCCGAAGCATCGCAGGTCAAAGGACCAGTCCACACTACTGCAACATCAAACAAGTCACTAATAAGTGGATAGACATCCAAGTGACTTCTTGTCTTGGTCACGCTCAGTACCCTTGTTCTTAACAAGCACCTACACTATTACTTCAGTGTCGCCACACTGTGGACTCGAGTCTCGTCCATTCCATAAGAAAAGCAATATGTGCACTGATCGGATCGATCACCATCCTCGTGATGATCCATTGATCAAGAGCATTCAGAAATTAATCACCAATGATGCATGGCTCAATTCTTAACTCTTAAGAATATGCATCATCATCTTATTAATTCTTGGACGATTCATAGACACAATAAACAATATAAATAAAAAAAATGCCTTTTATTTATTCAATAATAAATAGTCAAGTACAAAATTATGTTTCTAGAATTAACAATGTGTCAGCCAGATTGGCTTCTAGGGCATACATCTAACAATCTCCCACTTGCACTAAAACCAATTGGTCATATATCTTAGTCCCATCTTCTCAAGGTGGGCTTCAGTTTTTTGCTGACTCAGCTGCTTAATGAATGGGTCTGCCACAGTTGTCCATGGAGTCTACTCTCTGCACCTCGACATACTTCTTCTCAACATAGTCGCGTATGAGGTGGAAGCGCCGCTCTAATGTGCTTGGACTTCTGATGAGACCTTGGCTCCTTAGCAAGAACTATGGCGCCATTATTGTTGCAGTAGAGTGTTATGGCATCTGATGTCATCACATCCAGCTCTGCAATGAATTTTTTGAAACCAGAAGCCTTCTTTAGCAGCTTCAGAGGCGGCGATGTATTTAGCTTCCATAGTAGAATCAGCAATGATCGGTTGTTTAGAACTTTTCCAATTCACCGTACCACCATTGCACAAGAACACATATCCAGATGTTGACTTCCTATCATCGACATCAGTCATGAAGTCTGAATCTGTGTACCCTTCTACCTTTAACTCTGATGATCCTCCAAAGACCAAGAATAAATCTTTAGCTCTTCTCAAGTACTTAAGAATATTCTTCACAGCTGTCCAGTGTTCTTCACCTGGATTCGACTGATATCTGCCTGTGACACTCACAGCTAGGGCTATATCAGGTCGTGTACATAGCATGGCATACATGAGGCTCCCTATTGTCGATGCATAAGGGATCTTGCTCATAGCGTTGGAATCTCTTCAGATGTGTTTGGGGCACATCTTCTTGGAGAGATGAATTCCATGCCTTAGGGGTAAGAGACCCCTTTTAGAGTTTTTCATGCTGAACCTTTTCAGCACTTCCTCTATGTACATCTTTTGTGATAGCCAAGCATCCTTTTAGATCTATCTCTATAGACCTTTATCCCCAAAATATAGGATGCTTCCCTAAGGTCTTCATGGAGAACTCTTTTGACAACCAGACCTTGACCGAGGTTAGCATGAAAATATCATTCCCTATCAGGAGGATGTCGTCCACGTACAGTATGAGAAACACGACAGCACTCCCACTAACCTTCTTATAGACACATGGTTCCTCTTCGTTCTTGGATAAAATCAAACGTTTTGATTGCATCATCGAAACGAGTGTTCTAACTTCGAGATGCTTGCTTTAGTCCCATAAATGGACCTTTGTAGCTTGCAGACCTTGTGATCTCCATCACTGGAAGTGAAACCCAAAGGCTGTTCCATATAGATATCTTCATCAAGATATCCATTCAGAAAAGCAATTTTTACATCCATTTGCCAGATTTCATAATCATTGAAATGCTGCAATGTCAAGCAATGTTCGGATGAAATTCAAACATGGCTACAGGTGAAAAGGTCTCCTGATAGTCAATGCCTTCGCGCTGACGTATACCCTTTTCGCCACTAGCCTTGCTTATAGGTCTCTATCTTTTCATCCTGAACCTATCTTCTTTTGGTAGATTCCATTCTGCATCCAATAGGTACAATACCTTCTGGTGGATCCACTGTTAGGATCCCACATATGCCATGAAAATTCGAAATAATTTTACAGATTGCAGCGGAAAAACATATGCGGGATCCGGTTCATGCGCCACTTATGAACGTGTTTTAAAACCTTTCATTTGTAGATAGATTAGAATTAAATTATTTTTAAACCATTTTAAAATCATTAAGAAGATCAGATCTTCACCTTGTGCGGGTAGATGGTCTCCGCAAATCTGATTTACGTGGTATTTGATCAAGGCTCAGTGGAAGCCGCACACGCGTCCGGCCTCTACAGGTATCCACACGAAGTACTGACTCGATCGAAGCCTTTGGATCTCACCGGGGTGTTAGCTCCCTTGCAGAGATGACTATGGATGGCTGAAGTCCTCTCCTTTGAATCAACCTTTGATTGGCTTGAGAGGAAGAAGAAGAAGGATGGATTTAGAAGAAGAAAGCAAGACCCGCACCTTTCTCTTTTCTTCCTTTTGGAACCAAGATGAAGAAGGAGAGGGCGTCCCAAGCTTTTCTTTTTCTTCTCTTGATTGTGGCTCAAAGGAGGAAGATGGAGGAGGGTGCTCACGGCTGGAATGAGGAGAAAAACCTACTTTTTTTTCGAACATTCCGTGCTCCCTTTTAATTAGTTAAGAGATAAGGATGGTTCCTATTTTTTTAGGAACTCATCTTTATCTCTTCTTTTTGGCTAACAAGGAGGGGCGTGCGCCCCTCTCTTTCTTCCACGCACAGCCCAAGGGGAGGGGCGTGGGCCCCTCCCTCAAGGTTCATTTAATCTGCTATTTAAATAAAATTAAAGGGGGTTTTAATTTGGGTCCATTGCATGAGTCCAAATCCTAGTCAAAAATAGGATTGTTTATGAACCCATTTCAATTTCCTCCAATTTCTAATCCAATTAGAATTTAATTGAGCCATGACTCTATTGAACTCTTCCAATCCTAATCCAATTAGGAGTCATGAAATTAATTAGATTAAATTTAAAATTAATTAGGACTTAAAGAAAATCCTAATCTAATCAGGACTTGTTCATTTTCAGCCCTAAGACAATTTGGACTTTAGAAATCCTATTCCAAATAGGATTCTAATTTAATTTGAAATTCTAATCCATTAGGACTCCAAAGATCCTACTCCAAGTAGGACTCATGATCTAGTCCAATTAATTAAATCTAATTAATTAAATTAAAATTACAATCCGATTACAATTATTCCTTCTTCTAGCCACTAACTCTTAGCGGGTTTTCATTTATCAATCTAACATTGATTATTTGTGATCCCTAATCACATTCAACCATTGGATCGGTCAATACCTCTAATGTGTGTGACCCCATAGTTCCATTCTGACTGGTAGTGAGATATATTATGATCTCTATCACAAAATCATTTGAAAACTCTTTCAATGGGTTGAAACAATCCAAGCATGCATGATTTACCAAGAGAGCATGTTCAGTTATTATATGCATTCCATAAGAATATGGGGTTAAATGCATTAAAGGATATTTGTAGCATGATCATGAGATTAATGATTGAGGGTGCCATTAATCAGTTTTCAAATGACTTATAAAGTATGATTTATGAAAGTGGATTTACCTGGGATTATCGACCATCGAGATGATCCCTATGAGTCTCACCGTCTCACCAGTGACACCTAGCAGTATGTAGGTGGGCCACCCAGCAGATAGAATGATGACCTCTAGGTGCAGCAATCGTATGATACAGTCCTTCTATCGTGGGATCCCTACAGACCGGAGGTCATGGATAAACTCATCAAACCCGTCGGCTGTCATATGTCTAGATTTATTTGACTTGAGTTCGATAGTGAAAAACTCTTTCTCCACTTTATATTACTGCCCTGGCCAAGGTCTTAGAACTTAGTCTAATAAATCACATAGGATCACTCCTCTTCTATCAAGGTCGATAGATTCCATGTAAGTGCATACCCTACTCCTACAGTGAACTTACTGCAGCCAATCTACACTACAAGGACCCATATGGCTAGAGACCATGTATACGTGTAGTCAAACTACAATAACCTCACTGTGAGTAGCCGAAGCACCGCAGGTCAAAGGACCAGTCATACTACTGCAACATCAAGCAAGTCACTGACGAGTGGATAGACATCCAAGTGACTTCTTGTCTTGGTCACGCTCAGTACCCTTGTTCTCTAACAAGCACCTGCACTATCACTTCAGTGTCCCTACACTGTGGACTCGAGTCTCGTCCATCCATAAGGAAAGCGATCTGTGCACTGATCGGATCGATCACCGTCCTCGTGATGATCCATTGATCATGAGCATTTAGAAATTAATCACCAATGATACATGGCTCAAAATTCTCAACTCTTGAAAATATGTACCATCATCTTATTAATTTTTGGACGATTCATAGACACATAAACAATATGAATGAAAAGATGCCCTATTTATTATTCGATAATAATAAAGTCAAGTACAATTTTATGTCCTAGAATTAATAATGTCGTCCGCCAGATTGGCTTCTAGGGATACATCTAACAATCTCCCACTTGCACTAAAGTCCAATCAGACTATATCTAAGTCCCATCTTCTCAAGGTGGGCTTCTGTCTTCTGCTGATTTAACTGCTTTGTGAGCGGGTCTGCCACGTTGTCTGCGGAGTCTACTCTCTGTACCTCGACATATTTCTTCTCGAGGTATTCGCGTATGAGTGAAAGCGCCGCTCTATGTGCTTTGGACTTCTGATGAGACTTGGGCTCCTTAGCAGAGCTATGGCGCCATTATTATCGCAGTAGAGTGTGATGGCATCTGATGGCATTACATCTAGCTCTGCAATGAATTTGTGAACCAGAAGGCTTCCTTTGCAGCTTCAGAGGCGGCGATATACTCAGGCTTCCATCGGTAGAATCAGCAATGATCGGTTGTTTGGAACTCTTCCAATTTACCGTACCACCCATTGCACAAGAACACATATCCAGATGTAGACTTTCTATCATTAATATCAGTCATAAAGTCTGAATCTGTGTATCCTTCTACCTTTAACTCCAATGCTCCTCCAAAGACCAAGAACAAATCTTAGTTCTTCTTAAGTACTTAAGAAGTTCTTCACAGCTGTCCAGTGCTCTTCACCTGGATTCGACTGATATTCTGCTAGTGACACTCACAGCAAGGGCTATATCAGGTCGGTGTACACAGCATGGCATACATGAGGCTTCCTATTGCAGAAGCATAAGGAATCCTGCTCATGCGTTGGAATCTCTTTAGATGTGTGGGGCACATCTTTTTGGAGAGATAAATCCCATGCCTAAGGGGTAATAGACCCCTCTTGGAGTTTTCCATACTGAACCTCTTCAGTACCTCCTCTATGTACATCTTTTGTGATAGGCCAAGCATCCTTTTAGATCTATCCCTATAGACCTTTATCCCCAAAATGTAGGATGCTTCCCCAAGGTCTTTTATGGAAGAACTCTTTTGATAACCAGACCTTGACCGAGGTTAGCATAGGAATATCATTTTCTATCAGGAGGATGTCATCCACGTACAGTACGAGGAACACGACAGCACTCCCACTAACCTTCTTGTAAACACACGGTTTCTCTTCGTTCTTGATGAACTCAAACGATTTGATCGCATCATTAAAACGAGTGTTCCAACTCCGAGATGCTTGCTTTAGTCCATAGATGGACCTTTGCAGCTTGCAGACCTTGTGATCACTATCACTGGAAGTGAAACCCAAAGGCTGCTCCATATAGATATCTTCATCAAGATATCCATTCAGGAAAGCAGTTTTCACATCCATCTGCCATATTTCATAATCATGAAATGCTGCAATAGCAAGCAATGTTCGAATGGATTTCAGCATGGCTACAGGTGAAAAGGTCTCCTGATAGTCAATGCCTTCGCGCTGACTATACCCTTTCGCTACTAGCCTTGCCTTATAGGTCTCTACCTTTCCATCCAAACCTATCTTCCTTTTATAGATCTATTTACATCCAATAGGTACTATACCTTCTGGTGGATCTACTAAGGTCCAGACTTGGTTGGAATACATGGAGTCTATCTCCGACTTCATGGCTTCCAGCCATTTCTCGGAATCGATATCAGATATCGCCTCGTCGTAGGTATTGGGATCCTGTACATGTTCCCTATCTCCCATGAGGAACATTTCCTCGGTGTCCTCTACTAGTATACCTAAGTATCTATCGGGAGGATGGGAGACCCTACTAGATCTACGAGGTGGAGGAGGTACTACGTGTACTAGCTCTGTATGAATAGGTTCTATAGGATCCATGACTCGTTGCTTTTCAGAGATTCTCTCTTCAAGCTCAATTTTTCTCCCACTGCCTCTATCAAGGATAAACTGTTTTTTCAGAAAGACGGCATGTCGGCTCACAAACACATTGTGATCCTCTGAGATGTAAAAATTGTATCCTAATGACTCTTTAGGATATCCAATGAAACGAGCACTTATGGTCCTAGGCTCTAACTTGTCCGCCTGTAGTCGCTTGACGTGGGCCGGACATCCCAAATCTTAAGATGACCAAGACTCGGCTTCTTACCATGCCATATCTCATACGGTGTGGTAGGAACGGATTTAGAGGGAACTCTATTCAATAAATAAATTGCGGATAATAAGGCATCTCCCCAAAGAAACATAGGTAGATCAGTGAAGCTCATCATGGATCGGACCATATCCAATAGAGTCCGATTCCTCCTTTCTGACACCCCGTTGAGTTGAGGTGTACCCGGAGGTGTCCATTGTGAGACTATGCCATTTTCCTTGAGATAATTCCGGAATTCCCCACTAAGGTATTCTCCTCCTCGATCTGATCGAAGAACCTTAAGGGTTTTTCAGTCTGTTTTTCTACTTCATTTCTGAACTCTTTGAACTTTTCAAAAGACTCAGATTTGTATCTCATAAGATACACATACCCATATCGTGAATAGTCATCGGTAAAGGTAATGAAGTATGAATAACGACCCCTGGCTAGCACATCGAATGGGCCACACACATCAGTGTGTACTAGGGTAAGTATTTCAGTGGTCCTCTCCCCATGTCCTACAAAGGTAATCTAGCCATTTTTCCTTGAAGACAGGACTTACAAACTGGATATGACTCGGAAGTCAATGGGCCAAGAAGCCCATCTTTCTCCATTTTGTTCATTCTGTCCTCTCCAATATGGCCAAGCCTGAGGTGCCACAAATACTTCTGGTTTATCTCATCTCTGGATCTTTTAGATCCTATGGCACTCACTACTTGCTCAGACACATTCACAGACACATCAATATGCAAGTGATAGAGACTATCAATCATGAAACCACGTGCAACTAATTTATTTCTGAAATAAATAGAACAGCAGTCTTTGTCAAAGGTCAAAACATGACCATCCTGTGCTAAACACGAAACAGAAATCAAATTCCTGCTAGCAGCAGGGACATAATAACAGTCTCTAAGCAATAAACTAAATTCAGACGGTAATCGCAGAGGGTAGGTGCCCACAGCTACAGCAGCAACTCTTGCCCCGTTGCCAACCCGAAGGGTCACTGCACCTTCCGCCAGCCTCCTACTTTCCTTTAGACCCTGCATAGTAGTGCACAAATGAGCACTAGAACCAGAATCTATAACCTAACTAGAAGTAGAAGAAACCGTAAGGTTAGTTTCAATCACGAGCAAGTCTAGCATACCTTCAGAAGGTGTGTCCTTTTTGTTCTTCAGGCTCTCGAGGTATGAAGGGCAGTTCCTTTTCCAGTGGCCGTCGACGTTGCAGTGGAAATATTTTCCTTTGTCATCAGCCCTTTTCTTATGAACTTCCTTCTTAGGCTTTGTCTTTCTTGTGCTTCTTTGCAGGCTTCTTTTTCTTCCAAGTAGACTTTCTCTTGGAACCAGAAGTCAGCTCAGCAGCCAGAACAGAGCCCCTTGAACCTTTCAAGGCCCCTTCAACAGTTACCAACATATTCAACAATTCGGTCTTTGTGCATTCAATTTTATTCATATGGTAGTTTACTATAAACTGACCAAATGAATCAGGAAGGGATTGCAGGATCAGATCTATCTGCAGTTCCTTATGCATGGACATACCGAGCTTCTCAAGTTCCTCGAGGTCCTTGATCATAGTCAAACAGTGATCGTAGACAGACTGCCCCTCACGCATCTTTGCCTTGAAGAGCCTCTTGGATACTTCAAAGCGTGCAGTGCGGCTCTGCTCACCATACAACTCTTGCAGATGAGCCAGTATTTCCCTAGCAGTCTTTATGTTCTCATGCTGGCATTGAAGTTCGTTAGTCATGGATGCCATGATGTAGCACTTGACCCTAATGTCGTCATCAGTCCACTTCTGATGCGTCTCACGCTGATCATCAGTAGGACGTGCTGGTAGCCTAGGGATATCATTCTCGAGCACATACCCTATTTTCTCACAATTCAGAACAATTTTCAGGTTCCTAAGCCAGTCTTTATAGTTGGTTCCGGTCAGTCTGTTGGTCTCAAGGATTCGGGTCAAAGGGTTTGAAGCTGACATTGTGTTCTGTAGAGAGTAAAGATTCTAGTTAGACTTTGTACTTGAACTTAATTTGTTCTAGGGACTTTTAAAACAAATATGCTCCCACTATTTTCTCGAATCCCTCATACTCCCCTGATGGAGAAACGAAAATCCTACGCGACTAGGATTTCTAGTGGGTACTGCGGTCTCACCGATTTACATGCCGCCTCACCTAACAGTTATTGGTGACATATAAATGGATGAGTGTACAACTCTTGTACAATGCTTCTCAAGCATATTGCAGTGGTACTTGGTCTCTAAGTGATGAAGACCTCACCTAACAGTTATTGGTCCCATTACTTAGTTAAGTCAGACCCACCGTATAACCGCGGAAATAAAGTCGTCATTGGGTCCTCACCTAACAGTTATTGGTGCCCAACCCCACCTTTACCCCACAACATCTCATGTCTAATAGAGAGGTCCAGTCCCCCGATGCAACTTGCCCACTGTGTCCAGCCGAGACAAATCAACGCCGGAAAGACCTTAGCAACTCTACTACGGTGGAAGACCTATGGACTTTTGCATAATCAAGTCTTAGTGTTTGCAACTTGAGTTCTTCATAAGAGGTAATCGAACAATTGGCCAGGTAAGCAGGTGGGAGGCTCCCCTTACTCAGAGAGTAAGGTCCTAATTAAGTAACCACCTTATAGGCTTGCCTAGACACCAATTAGATCAATTAATCTAATATGACTAACTCATGTTGGTTCACCCTCGACTGATTAGGGAGGTTTCGATTTAGGTCTCACTCGATCGCGTATTCACATCTCATGCAAATATAAGTCTACCCGCAAAATCATAAGCATTAAACATCCAGGCATTTATCAAAAATAAAATTAAATGGTGATGATCATGGATCCAAGATGGGGTCATTTTACAAGCACATGCACGTCAATTGGTTTGATCGTCTTCAACTCTTGACTCGATCTTGATCCTCTAGGTCCAATTGTGATCAACTCCTTGATCCATCTTCAATCAACCCTTGATCTTGATCCGTGCATGTTGAGCTTGTTGATGTACATATCGATCAACCATCGACGTGCAACACACATCACAGTTTACATCCCAGATTGCTTTAAAAATTAAATAAAAATAAAAATAAAATTACAACCCTTTTCATTGAGACACGCAGGTCTCTAATACATGAATTTAAGATGCACGCAGGCATCTGAAAATTAAAACTACATGCATCACAGAACATCACAGAACATCGCAGAACATTTCAGCACATTCAAAGGGTCCATCCATGATCATCACCATACGCATCACATGCATAAAAATTATTTTTAGATCTGTAATTTAATTGATTATTCCATCTCATGACTTGCTGATCATGCTAGATTTGACTCTAAATATTTGTAATCACATTATCAAAGCTTTAGAATCATTAATCTAAGCATCTAAAAATTAGTATGCAGAAAAAACAGCAAGCTGAAAATTCTGCATACTTAATTTTCAGCAAGCATAATCCCTTAAATTTCAGATCTAAAATGCCTTGAAAAATTTAATTCTAATCTTAATCTACATAACCATGGCTCTGATACCACTGTTAGGATCCCACATATGCCATGAAAATTCGAAATAATTTTCAGATTGCAGCGGAAAAACATATGCGGGATCCGTTCATCGCATGAACGTGTTTTAAAACCTTTCATTTGTAGATAGATTAGAATTAAATTATTTTAAACCATTTTAAAATCATTAAGAAGATCAGATCTTCACCTTGTGCGGGTAGATGGTCTCCGCAAATCTGATTTACGTGGTATTTGATCAAGGCTCAGTGGAAGCCGCACACGCGTCCGGCCTCTACAGGTATCCACACGAAGTACTGACTCGATCGAAGCCTTTGGATCTCACCGGGGTGCTAGCTCCCTTGCAGAGATGACTATGGATGGCTGAAGTCCTCTCCTTTGAATCAACCTTTGATTGGCTTGAGAGGAAGAAGAAGAAGGATGGATTTAGGAAGAAGAAAGCAAGACCCGCAGCCTTTCTCTTTTTCTTCCTTTTGGAACCAAGATGAAGAAGGAAGAGGGCGTCCCAAGCTTTTCTTTTTCTTCTCTTGATTGTGGCTCAAAGGAGGAAGATGGAGGAGGGTGCTCACGGCTGGAATGAGGAGAAAAAACCTACTTTTTTTTCGAAATTCCATGCTCCCTTTTAATTAGTTAAGAGATAAGGATGAGTTCCTATTTTTTAGGAACTCATCTTTATCTCTTCTTTTGGCTAACAAGGAGGGGCGTGCGCCCCTCCTCTTTCTCCCACGCACACCCCAAGGGGAGAGGCGTGGGCCCCTCCCTCAAGTTCATTTAAATCTGCTATTTAAATAAATTAAAGGGGGTTTTAATTTGGGTCCATTGCATGAGTCCAATCCTAGTCAAAATAGGATTTTTATGAACCCATTTCAATTTCCTCCAATTTCTAATCCAATTAGAATTTAATTGAGCCATGACTCTATTGAACTCTTCAATCCTAATCCAATTAGGAGTCATGAAATTAATTAGATTAAATTTAAAATTAATTAGGACTTAAGAAAATCCTAATCTAATCAGGACTTGTTCAATTTTCAGCCCTAAGACAATTTGGACTTTAGAAATCCTATTCCAAATAGGATTCTAATTTAATTTGAAATTCTAATCCAATTAGGACTCCAAAGATCCTACTCCAAGTAGGACTCATGATCTAGTCCAATTAATTAAATCCAATTAATTAAATTAAATTACAATCCGATTACAATTATTCCTTCTTCTAGCCACTAACTCTTAGCGGGTTTTCATTTATCAATCTAATTGATTATTTGTGATTTCTAATCACATTCAACCATTGGATCGGTCAATACCTCTAATGTGTGTGACCCCATAGGTTCCATTCTGACTGGTAGTGAGATATATTATGATCTCTATCACAATATCATTGAAAACTCTTTTCAATGGGTTGAAACAATTCCAACTCAACTCACCTGGGATTATCGACCATCGAGATGATCCCTGTGAGTCTCACCATCCACCAGTGACACCTAGCAGTATGTAGTGGCCACCCAGCAGAATAGAATGATGAACCTCTAGGTGCAGCAATCGTATGATACAGTCCTTCTATCGTGGATCCCTACAGACCGGAGGTCATGGATAACTCGTCAAACCCCGTTGTCTGTCATATGTCTAGATTTATTTGACTTGAGTTCGATAGTGAAAACTCTTTCTCCACTTTATATTACTGCCCTGGCCAAGGTCTTAGAACTCAGTCTAATAAATCACATAGGATCACTCCTCTTCTATCAAGGTCGATAGATTCCATGTAAGTGCATTCCCTACTCCTACAGTGAACTTACTGCAGCCAATCTACACTACAAGGACCCATATGGCTAGAGACCATGTATACGTGTAGTCAAACTATAATAACCTCACTGTGAGTAACCGAAGCACCGCAGGTCAAAGGACCAGTCATACTACTGCAACATCAAGCAAGTCACTGACGAGTGGATAGACATCCAAGTGACTTCTTGTCTTGGTCACGCTCAGTACCCTTTTTCTCTAACAAGCACCTGCACTATCACTTCAGTGTCCCTACACTGTGGACTCGAGTCTCGTCCATCCATAAGGAAAGCGATCTGTGCACTGATCGGATCGATCACCGTCCTCGTGATGATCCATTGATCATGAGCATTTAGAAATTAATCACCAATGATACATGGCTCAAATTCTCAACTCTTGAGAATATGTACCATCATCTTATTAATTTCTTGGACGATTCATAGACACATAAACAATATGAATGAAAAGATGCCCATTTATTATTCGATAATAATAAAGTCAAGTACAAATTTATGTCCTAGAATTAATAATGTGTCCGCCAGATTGGCTTCTAGGGCATACATCTAACATCCACTAAGGTCCAGACTTGGTTGGAATGCATGGAGTCAAACTCTGACTTTATAGCTTTCAACCATTTCTCGGAATCGATATCAGATATCGCCTCGTCGTAGATTTTGGGATTCTGTATGTGATCCCTATCTTCTATGAGGAACATTTTCTTAGTATCCTCTTCTAGCATACCTAAGTATCTATCAGGAGGATGGGAGACCCTACTAGATCTGCGAGGCGGTTGAGGGACATCGTGTACTGGCTCTGTATTAATGGGTTCTATAGGATCCATGACTCGTTGCTTTTCAGAGACTTTCTCTTCAAGCTTAATTTTTCTCCCACTGCCTCTATCAAGGATAAATTGGTTTTTCAAGAAGATGGCATGTCGGCTCACAAATACATTGTGATCCTCTGAGACGTAAAAATTGTATCCTAATGACTCTTTAGGATATTCTATAAAACGAGCACTTATGGTCCTACACTCTAGCTTGTCCGCCTATAGTCGCTTGACATGGGCCGGACATCCCCAAATCTTGAGATGACCAAGACTTGGTTTCTTACCATGCCATATCTCATACGGTGTGGTAGGAACGGATTTAGAGGGAACTCTATTCAGTAGATAAATTGCGGTAAGTAAGGCATCTCCCCAAAGAAACATAGGTAAATCAGTGAAGCTCATCATGGACCGGACCATATCCAATAGAGTCTGATTTCTCCTCTCTGACACCTCGTTGAGTTGAGGTGTACCCGGAGGAGTCCATTGTGAGACTATGCCATTCTCTTTGAGATAGTTTCGGAATTCCCCACTAAGGTATTCTCCTCCTCGATCTGATCGAAGAGCCTTAAGGAGTTTTCCAGTTTGTTTTTCTACTTCATTTCTGAACTCTTTGAACTTTTCAAAAGATTCATATTTGTGTCTCATAAGATACACATACCCATACCGTGAATAATCATCGGTAAAGGTAATGAAGTACGAATAACGTCCCCTAGCTTGCACATCGAATGGGCTACACACATCTATGTGTACCAGGGTAAGTATTTCAGTGGTCCTCTCTCCATGTCCTACAAAGGGCAATCTAGCCATTTTTTCTTGAAGACAAGACTCGCAAACTGGATATAACTTAGAAGTCAATGAGCCGAGGAGCCCATCTTTATCCATTTTGTTCATTCTGTCTTCTCCAATATGGCCAAGTCTGAGGTGCCATAAATATTTTTGATTTATCTCATCCCTGGATCTCTTGGATCCTTTGGCACTCACTTCTTGCTCAGACACATTTATAGATACATCCATATGCAAATGATAGATACTGTCAATCATAAAACCACATGCGACTATTTTATTTCTGAAATAAATAGAACAACAGTCTTTGTCAAATGTAAAAACATGACCTTTCTGTGCTAGACATGAAACAGAAATCAAATTTCTGCTAGCAGCAGGTACATAATAGCAATCTCTAAGTAATAAACTAAAACCAAATGGTAGTCGCAGATGGTAGGTGCCCACAGCTACAGCAGCAACTTTTGCCCTGTTGCCAACCCAAAGGGTTACCGCACCTTCCGCCAGCCTTCTACTTTCCTTTAGACCCTGCATAATAGTGCACAAGTGAGCACTAGAACCAGAATCTATAACCCAACTAGAAGTAGAAGAAACCGTTAGATTAGTTTCAATTACGAGCAAGTCTATACCTTCTGAAGGTGTGTCAGCCTTCTTGTTCTTCAGGCTCTCAAGGTATGAAGGACAGTTCCTCTTCCAGTGGCCGTCGACATTGCAGTGAAAATATTTTCCTTTGTCGTTAGCCTTTTTCTTTTGAACTTCCTTCTTTGGCTTCTTGTCTTTCTTCTGCATCTTTGCAGGCTTCTTTTTCTTCCATGTAGACTTTCTCTTAGAACCAGAAGTCAGCTCAGCAGCAAGGACATTGCCCCTTGAACCTTTCAAGGCTCCCTCAGTAGTTACCAACATGTTTAACAGTTCAGTCTTAGTGCATTCAATCTTATTCATGTGGTAGTTTACTATAAACTGTCCAAATGAATCAGAAAGGGATTGAAGGATCAGATCTACTTGCAATTCCTTGTGCATGTTTATACCGAGCTTCTCAAGCTCCTCCAGGTCCTTGATCATAGTCAGACCATGATCATGGACAGACTGCCCCTCGCGCATCTTTGCTTTGAAGAACCTCTTGGACACTTCAAAACGAGCTGTGCGACTCTGCTCACCATACAACTCTCGCAGGTGTGCCAGTATATCCGTAGCAGTCTTCATATTCTCATGCTGGCATTGGAGTTCATTGGACATGGATGCCATGATATAACACTTGACCCTAATGTCATCATCTGTCCACTTTTCATGCGTCACACGCTGATCAGTAGTCGGACATGCTGGTAATGTGGGGATGTCATTGTCGAGCACATAGCCTATTTTCTCGCAACTCAGAATAATTTTGAGATTTCTAAGCCAGTCTCTGTAATTGGTACCGGTCAATCGATTGGTCTCAAGAATACGAGTCAAAGAGTTTGAGGCTGACATTATGATCTGCAGAGAGTAAAGATTCTAGTTAGACTTTTGTACTTGATCCTAATCTGTTCTATGATCTTTTAGAACAAATGTACCTCCCACTATTTTCACGAATTTCTCACACTCCCCTAGTAGGAAAATGGAAATCCTACACGACTAGGGTTTCTAGTGGGTACTGCGGTCCCACCGATTTGCATGCCACCTCACCTAACAGTTATTGGTGACACATAAACAAATGAGTGTACAACTCTTGTACAATGCTTCTTAAGCATGTTGCAGTGCTACTTGGTCTCTAAGTCATGAAGACCTCACCTAACAGTTATTGGTCCCATTCCTTAGTTAAGTCAGACCCACCGTATAACCATAGAAATAAAGTCGTCATTGGATCCTCACCTAACAGTTATTGGTGCCCAACCCCACCTTTACCCTACAACATCTCATGTCTATAGAGAGGTCCAGTCCCCCGATGCAACTTGCCCACTATGTCCAGCCAAGACAAATCAACATCAGAAAGACCTTAGCAGCTCTACTACGGTGGAAGACCTATGGACTTAATATCGGTTAATCAGGTCTTAGTGTTTGCAACTTGAGCTCTTCATAAGAGGTAATTGAATAATTGGCCAGGTAAGCAGGTGGGAGGCTCCCCTTACTCAGAGAGTAAGGTCTTAATTAAATAACCACCTTTCATGCTTTTCTAGACACCAATTAGATCAATTAATCTAATATGACTCGCTCATGTTGGTTCACTCTCGACTTGATTGAGGAGGTTTTAATTTAGATCTCAATTGGGTTTGCTACATCACATGTAAACCTATCTACCCCGCTCTCATTCATATCACATGCAAATGGCACATCGCAGGCAGTTATAATCGCAGCAATAAATAAAGCTCAACTTTAAATAGGTGATGATCATGGATTCTAATTAGGTCATATTACAAGCACATGCACGTCAATCGATCAACTGGTCTTCAACCCTTGAATTGGTTCCAAGCCTCCTTGATTCGATCCTTGATCAACTCTTGATCCAATCGCCATCAACCGCTCAGATCGCCGTTCATCTCATGCACTATCTTCGACTTGATCGTTGACGCACATCACATCACAGAAATACAACCAGATATAAAATAAAAATAATAATAAATTACATCCCCTTTTAGGAGGCACGCATGCCTCTTAAAACATCAAATAAGATGCATGCAAGCATCTGAAAAATTACATGACATTGCAGATCACATCGCAGGTCTTTACAATTGATACCAAAAGAGTTTGAATCCTATGATCATCACCACATGCAGCAATTATACTTTTTAGATCTGAAACTTAATTGATTATGTTATGACATAGGTTGCTGATCATGCTAATCATGATTCTAAACTTTGTAATCTCATTAACAATGTAATTAGAATCATTATTTTATCACATAAAAATCAGCATGCAAAAATCAGCACCCCTGAAAAATCTGCATGTAGAAAATTTTCGGCATGCATAACCTTTTAAATTTCAGATCTAAGATGCCTTTAGATAATTAATCCTTACCTTAATCTATGATACCTAGGCTCTGATACCACTGTTAGAACCCGCCCATGCTGCAGAAAAATTTTTAAAAATTCAGACGCAGCGGAAGAGGCATGTGCGGGATCAACCGTTCATCACATGAACGTTGTTCAAAAAACCGTTCGTAGTTAGATAAGGATTAAATACTTTTGAAACATTAAAAAGATCAGATCTTCACCTATGTGCAGGTAGGTGATCACCGCAACCTGATGATCGTGGTTTTGGAAGAGGGTTCGCTTGAAGCCGCACAAGCGTCCGACCTCTACGGGTATCCACACGAAGTATAGGACCGATCAAGGTTTCCTTGTCTTCCCGGGGTGCTAGCTCCCTTGCAGAGACTTCTTTTGATGGCTGATTTCTTTCCTTTTAATCAACTCTTGATTATGCTTGGAAGGAGGAAGAAGAAGAAAGGATCTTTGAAGAAGAACCAAAGGCTAGACACAACCTTTTCTTTTCCCTGCGTTGGAAGAAGGAAGGGAAGGGGAGGAGGCCGCCAAGGCCTTCTTCTTGTTCTACCTTGCTTGCGGATGAAGACCAAAGGGAGGAAGGGGGCCACGAGTTGGAGAGGAATAGGGCTTCAATGAATGCCCTAGGGTGCCGCCCACTTCTCCTTTTAAAGGCATGAAGGGCTCCTACAAGTTAGGAGCCCTTGACTTATTCTCCAAGAGGGGCACCGGCCCCTCTTTTCTTGCCGCACCAAGGAGGAAAAAGGGGAGGGGCGCAAGCCCCTCCCTCTTGGTTAGCCCTAATCCTCCTCTAAGGAGGATTGGGATGCCCTAATGTGGCTAAGCCCTAATCTAATTAGGCTTAGTCCAAGGGTAAACCAATTTTGGGTCTAATCTAGGTAAGTCCTAATCCAATTAGAACTTAAATCAATTTTGACTCAATTGAACTCTTCAATCCTAATCTAATTAGGAGTCTTGTTCATTCATTAGATTAATAATTAATTAGAACTTATGAAATCCTAATCCAATTAGGATTTATTCAATTTTAGTCCTAATCCAATTAGGACTCTAATTTGAATCCGAAGTCCTAATCCAATTAGGACTTCTAGGAATCCTATTCTAAGTAGAAATCCAAATTGAATTCAAAATCCTAATCTAATTAGGATTGTAGGAATCCTACTTCAAGTAGGAATCCCAGTCCTAATCCAATTAGGACTCCAGGAATCCTACTCCAAGTAGGTTTCGTATTTAAGTCCAATTAATTAATTTCCATTGTTCCTTCTTCAATTTATTATCAATCGAATTGATTACTCGTGATTCATAATCACTTTTCAACCATCGGATCGGTCAATACTTCTAGTGTGTGTGATCTCATAGGTTCTATTTTGACTGGTAGTGAGATATCATTGAAAACTCCTTTCAATGGGTCGGAACGATTCCAACTCTACTCATTAGGGTTTATCGATCATCGAAATAATTTCTGTGAGTCTCACCATCCACCAGTGACACCTAGTAGCATGTAGTGGCTATCCAGCAGAATAGAATGATGAACCTCTAGGTGCAGTTATCGTGTGATACAGTTCTACTATCGTAGATCCCTACAGGTCGGAGGTCATGGACAACTCGTCAAACCCCATCGTCTGTCATATGTCAAGATTTATTCGACTTAAGCTCGAGAGTGGAAAACTCTTTCTCCACTATACAATCTGCCCCGGCCGAGATCTTACGAACTCAGTCTTATAAATAACATAGGATCTCTCCTTATCTATCAAGGTCGATAGATTCCTTATAGGTGCATACCGTACTCCTACAGTGAACCTACTGCAACCAATCTACACTGTATGGACTCATATGGCTAGAGACCATGTATATGTGCAGTCAAACTACAATAACCTCACTGTGAGTAGCCGAAGCATCGTAGGTCAAAGGACCAGTCACACTGCTGCAACATCAAGCAAGTCACTGACGAGTGGATAGACATCCAAGTGACTTCTTGTCTTGGTCATGCTCAGTACCCTTGTTCTTAACAAGCACCTGCACTATTACTTCAGTGTCGCCACATTGTGGACTCGAGTCTCGTCCATCCATAAGGAAAGCAATATGTGCACTGATCGGATCGATCACCGTCCTCGTGATGATCCATTGATCAAGAGCATTCAGAAATTAATCACCAATGATGCATGGCTCAAATTCTTAACTCTTAAGAATATGCATCATCATCTTGTTAATTTTTGGACGATTCATAGACACATAAACAATATAAATGAAAAAGATGCCTTTTATTTATTCAATAATAAATAGTCAAGTACAAAATTATGTTTCTAGAATTAACAATGTGTCAGCCAGATTGGCTTCTAGGGCATACATCTAACAGCTAAGGCCCATGTTCACATGCTCGCCAAACTACAACAACCTTATAGTGAATAGCTGAGGCATCGCAAGTCAAAGGACCAGTCATACAACTGCAGCGATAGTAGTCACTGACGAGTAGATAGACATCCATGTGATTACTATCTTTAGTCACGCTCAGTACTTTATTCTCTAACAAGTACTTGCATAATCACTCCAGTGTCTCTACACCTTGAACTCGAGACTCGTCCATCTGACTAAGTGATCTGTGCACTAATCTCAGCGGATTGATCACCGTCCTTCGTGATGGATCCATCGATCAGGAGCATTTAGAAATTAATCCCTAATGACACATGCCTCAAATTCTCAACTTCTTGAGAATATGTGTCATCATCTATTAATTTCTTAGATGATTCATGGACACATACAAATATGAATGAAAAATAAATTGCCCAATCTTATTTATTAATAAGAGTCAAATTACAAATTTGTGCCCCAGATTACAAATATGCATCAGCCACGTTAGCTTCTAGAGCATACTTCTAACAATCTCCCACTTGCACTAAAGCCAATCAGACATGTATTTAAGTCCCATTTTTTCAAGATGGACTTCTAATTTCTTCTGACTCAGCTGCTTAGTGAGTGGGTCCGCCATGTTATCAATGGAGTCTACTCTTTGCACCTCTACATACTTCTTTTCGAGGTAGTCACGATTAGATGAAATTGCCGCTCTATGTGCTTGGACTTCTGGTGAGACCTCGGCTCCTTTGCCAGTGCTATGGCACCGTTGTTGTCGCAGAAAAAGGTTATAGCATCTGATGACATGACTCCTAGCTCTTCGACAAACTTCTTGTACCAGAACGCTTCCTTCGCAGCATCCGATACAGCAATGTACTCTGCTTTCATGGTAGAATCTCCAATAATCGGTTGCTTGGAACTCTTCCAATTTACCGATCCTCCATTGCATAAGAATACATATCCTGATGTAGACTTTCTATCATCAGAGTCAGTCATGAATTCTGAATCAGTATATCCTTTTACCTTTAACTCTGTGACTCCCCCAAAGATCAAAAATATATCCTTAGTCCTTCTCAAGTACTTAAGGATATTTTTCACAGCTATCCAGTGCTCCTCGCCTGGATTCGACTGATATCTGCTCGTGACACTCACAACATGTGCTATATCAGGTCGAGTACATAGCATGGCATACATGAGGCTCTCTATTGCCGATGCATAAGGGATCCTACTCATGCACTGAATCTCTTCAGATATTTTGGGACACATCTTCTTGGAGAGATTTATCCCATGCCTTAGGGGTAACAATCTCCTTTTAGAGTTTTTCATGCTGAACCTCTTCAACACTTCCTTTATGTACATTTTCTGTGATAGCCCAAGCATCCTCTTAGATCTATCTCGATAGACCTTAATCCCCAAAATATAAGATGCTTCACCTAGGTCTTTCATGGAGAACTTCTTAGACAACCATAACTTGACCGATGTGAGCATGGGAATATTATTCCCAATCGGAAGTATATCATCCATGTACAATACGAGGAATATTATAGCCCTCCCACTGATCTCTTTGTACACACATGGGTCCTTTTCATTTTTGATGAAATCAAACAATTTGATCACATCATCGAAACGAGTGTTCCAACTCCGAGATTGTTGCCCAGATAGACAACCCAAGAGGGGGGGTGAATTGGGTTTTAAAATAATTATTGCAATTAAAAGGTTTGTGAATAACTAATTAATACTTTTTGTAAGTGGATTAATTAGATGCTATGTGCAGTGAATGAAATGAAAGTAAGAGACAACAAAGCAATCACAAACACAAGGAAATTTATAGTGGTTCGGAGCTAACCCTTGCTCCTACGTCCACTCCCCAAGCCTCACTTGGAAATTCACTATAACCCCTTGGATTACAGCCGGTTGTTTTACAAGCTCACAACCTAACTTGTTGTTTTACGAGATCACAACGAACTCGGTCGGTTTTCCCAGGCTCACCGACTAGAACCACCCGATTGTTTTTTCGGGATCACAATCAAACCCTTACACCGTTGGTTTCAACCTAGGCTCACCAACAAACCTTTACACCCTTGATTCAATCTCCTGATTGAATCAAGTAAGGAACAAATGGTTTGAACAAAAGCTAACAGAAAAATAAAGCTTCTTAACAAGCAGATATTCAGCAATATAAATAAGAGAGAAGTTAAGAGCCCTCAAACAAATTTATGAAGATGTAGAGGAGGGCTTCTCGAACTCAGGGTCTCCTCTTGAGTGTCTCGAAGACTTGATGACTGAAGGAGACTTCTTTAATGCTGGGAAGAGTTGGTTGGATGGAGTTTAATGCCCCTCTTCCTTCTTTTCCCTTGAAATCCTTTGGTAGGTGAAGATTTTTTATTTTCTTTGAATGGAATGTCACTTCTCTACCTTGCTACAGTTCTCTGTGGCTATTTAAGCCATTCCCCACGGAAACTAGCCGTTAGACACAATCTCCTAGCCGTTCTGCACATTCTGCACATCCTGACAATGTTTCCGTTGGGACCGGAGTTGACTCGCGCGATCTGGAGTCGACTCGGCTGCTGCAGGAGTCGACTCATGCTTTTCTGGAGACGGCTTGGCAACTGTTCCAGATTTGAATTAAAGTGCTGTCTCGACTGGGAGTCGACTCAACTTAACCCGGAGTCGACTCCCCAAAGTCTGGAGCTGACCTGGCACTTTTGGAGACGACTCGACGTAAGGAATCCAGGGATGCATTTTTCAAGTTTGCTCACTCGAGTCGACACGGAAATTCTGGGAGTCAACTCGGCGCTCAGAGTCCGAACTCCCGATCTTCTGTCTTTTGACTCGTGCCGTCTTGGAGTCGACTCGAACTGTTTCGGAGTCGACTCGGCTCTCAGTATCCGAAAAATAGTCTTCTGTCTTTTTGGGGTTGCGCTGCCTTGGAGTCGACTCGAACTGTCTTGGAGTCGACTCGCCTCTCAGAGACGAAAATACCGTCTTCTGTCTTTTGGGGTCGCGCTGTCTTGGAGTCGACTCGAACTTTGCGGGAGTCGACTTGGCTCTCAGTGTCCGAAATTTGCTCTCTGACTTTTGCCTTGTATCACACTGGGAGTCGACTCTCGCTTCCTTTGGAGTCGACCTGCCAACAATCGGAGTCGACTCGAGTTCTTCGGGAGTCGACTCGCTCTCAGGGTCCAAAATAACTTCTCTATCTTTCTGTCTGTAACTCCCTGGAGTCGACTCATACTACCCTGGAATCGACTCGGCAAGCATCGGAGTCGACTCGCGCTCTTCAGAAGTCGACTCGTTGACAGGTTCTGAGATGGATCTTTCTGTCTGTCTGTCTGTTCTCAGTCGGAGTCGACTCGTAATGTACAGGAGTCGACTCGAGCCTGTGCCAGTGCTTCTGATACGCTTGGAGTCGACTCGTAATCTTCCGGAGTCGACTCGAGTCTCAGACTTTGATTCAAATTGAGTTCTTTACTTATCCAAAATGTATTGAACCAAATCTAGAGATACTTAACCATAAATTTACAAGTATTTGACTGAAACACTAGATTGAATTCATTAGTACAACATAAGATATACTCAAATGCTTTGAGCTCATCAAAATCAAATGGGGTTATAATCAATCACTCCACAATCTCCCCCTTTTTGATGATGACAAAACATTGAGTATATGTAAAGTGAATTGCTCAACCAAAAAGAAAATTTATAGTAAAATTTCAAAATGAATTCAAGTGTCTAGTTATTTAATTTATCCAAAACTGAAAGGTGTGAAACAGTAAATTTTGAAGTTAAAGCTCCCCCTTTTATTTGGAATTATATAAGCCTTCATGTCATGCAATCAATTGTTTGGCTTATATATATTTAATGAGTTTGCTTTCTTAAAATTTCAGATTCTCCCCCTCAACACATGCATTCAACTTTGTTTTGATTCTTTGAATTTTCTTTTAGTGTATTGAAGCTTTTGAACTTAAATTTTTGGTTTTTAGAGGAAAAATCTGCCATTTGTTCTTGAGTATGATTCAACTAATCTCCGATTATCCCTTGAATAGATTCTGGAGATTACTCCGTTAGGAGCCCCAACAGAGAGATAATGAGCCTCGAGGTATCGAATCCACTAAGAACAAATTATTGTGTGTTTTAAAAATTTTCTTTGTATTGATTTTCTTTACATGTCTTATTCAATATTTTTTCTCCCCCTTTTTGTCATCATAGCAAAAAGGAAGAAAGCACATCACACAAGCAATTAGAGATCAAATGTGCACAATACTGAAGAAAAATGTCTACTCATTGTATTGATGTAAGTTTAAGTACACTTGTAGATACAATCAAAAAGTAGTAAGTACATATCAAAAAGAGAAAAAAAAAAGGAAGCTAGAATTTCTTTGAGGAGGATGTGGCTCCTTTGCTCAGTCTGGATTGTTCCATAAGTAGACTAACCCCATCTATGATGTTCCCTAGCTGCGTGATGATCGCCGAGGTGGCCCTACTATGGATCGAGGTGAGTTCAGTCAGATTCTCCTGGAGAATATCCAACTTGGAGATCAATACATTTGCCAGACGCTCGGCCCCCTGACTCTGGCTGCCTAAGTCCTGTCGGATGTCATCTCGCATCTTTCTTGTGTTGCTTGTGACATCGCTCATATTTGAGAATTGGGCTTGTATAAGGCTTCTGACATTGTAAATCTCTTCCCTCAGATGAGCCGTCATCTCGGTCACGGCTGCCAATGAAGGAACCACTGCAGTAGAGGGGGCAGTCGCTGGACCTCGAAGCTCCCTCAGTAGGTCGTCCCGAAGATCCCACACGATCTCCTGCCGCAACTCCCGGAGCTGCTCAGGAGAGATCCGGACCTCTAGTGGCTGAGTAGGTGGTGCTGAAGAGGAGGGTCCGGCTGAAGTGGATGGTGCTGAAGTGGAGGGATAGATGGAAAAATCGGAATCATGATCAGGGCTGGGGGAGTGTCGAGTAGTAGGGTCAGTAGGTGTGAAAGAGGATGGTTTCCGGACCCAGGCTCCCTCAACCTTATGAAATCCCATCCTGTGAAGGGTTCCCTCACCCATGCGATCTGTGTATCGCAGTGCGCGAGAGGGTTCCCCCTCAGGAATGGGGACCTCTGACTCCCTAAAGATCAGGGTATATAATATCCCATAGGGAAGAGTGAGCCTAGGTTTGTCTAGAGGCTCACATAGGTATTTATAGATAAGCTTAGGGAAGTTGATTGGGGTATCTTGAAGAATGTAGTACATTAGGGCTAGGTCCCTCTCAGATACAAAGTCAAAGCGGCCGGTCTTAGGAAAGAGGGTCCTAGATATATTACTTATGAGGAGCCGCATTTCAACTGATAGCTGACTAGCGGACACCTCATCAAGGGGGGACTGGGGTGGACTCCCTAGTATAGCCGTAAGGGCCTCAGTCCTATCGGCTGGGTGAGAGGGAAACACCCCTACTTGGGGAAGATGAAGAATTTGTGCAATAAAATCCTCTAAAATAAATAAAGGGACACTCGCTACGGTTCCCTGTATCCCACCATGAACCCTGGCTACTGTCCCGTAAAACTCCCTAACTAGCCCCGGGTAAGTAGGGAGATCTAGGGAGCAAAACATCTCTAACCCTTGGGCTCTTAACCTATCCCCTATTGTGAAGCCTTCTCGGGAGAGGTAGTCAAAGTTGACATACCTCCCGGTGGAGACCGCCTTCCCGGCGCACGGATGTGAGGGAACCGGCCTCGGCGGGAAAGGAACCGGAGGTTGTGGCCTCACGGGTTCATTCTGAGCCTTGGACCGTCGCTCGGCGCCGCTCGCGGATTGGGGCCTCTTCCGGCTCGGGACAACTACTTTCCGAGGCATCCTAGACCTAGAGAGGGGGAAAGGACATGAGGAATCGGAAGAAACTCGACGAAAAAGCCCTAATGGAGGTCGGAGAAGAGGTCGGAGACGACTCTAGGATTTGTGAACAGCGGAGGCAGTGAATAGAAGTGTCGATTAAACGCTTCGATTAGGGTTAAAACATCGGATTCCCGACCGTGAGTCGACTCCAATAAGTCGCGAGTCGACTCGACCTCGAGTCGACTCCAAAATATGCGCGAGTCGACTCCCCCTATGATGCCATCGACCTCGAGTCGACTCCTATCTATGTGCGAGTCGACTCCCCCTCATGAGCCGACTCTGAAACGTATCCGAGTCGACTCGAACTCTGGCACGCACCTAAAAATTATGCTATTTTCGTGCCAAACAAGGGATAATTACTAAGTTTATGATCTGATTTGATAGTCATAGATGAGAAACTCTATATTTAATACAAGCTAATCATCAAAATCAATGAACTAGAAAAGAACATCACTAGGATGGATCAATCACTCCTAATCCTCTCCTAAGCACACAAAATCGCTCTTCACTCAAGGGTTTTGTGAAGATGTCAGCTAGTTAATCATCAGTGCAAATAAATTGAAGTGTAACATCACCATTCAGTACATGATCTCTTATGAAGTGATGTCTTATTTCAATGTGTTTGATTCTTGAGTGCTGAATTGGATTCTTAGTTAGGTTAATAGCACTTATATTGTCACAATTAATGAAAATTTTATCTTGTTTAATTCCATAATCTTCAAGTTGTTGTTTGATCCATATGATTTGAGCACAACAACTTCCGGCATCAACATATTCAGCTTCAGCAGTAGATAATACAACCGAGTTTTGTTTCTTGCTAAACCATGAGATTAAATTTTCTCCTAAGAATTGACATGACCCGCTGGTGCTTTTTCTATCAAGTTTACAACAAGCAAAATCTGAATCTGTGTATCCTATTAAGTTCAGGCTAGATTCTTTAGAATACCATAAACCTATATTTTTTTTGTTCCTATTAGGTATTTAAAGATTCTTTTGACTGCAATTAAATGAGATTCCTTAGGATTAGATTGATATCTAGCACACATGCATACACTAAACATGATATCAGGTCTACTTGCAGTAAGATATAATAAAGATCCTATCATACCTCTATACATCTTTTGATCTACTGATTTACCTGATTTATCTTGGTCTAGTTTGCATGATGAGCTCATGGGTGTGCTGATTGACTTGTTTCCCTCCATATCAAATTTCTTAAGCATCTCCTTGATGTATTTAGCTTGATTGATGAAGATCCCTTCTTCAGATTGTTTGATTTGAAGCCCAAGGAAATAGTTTAGCTCTCCCATCATGCTCATTTCAAACTCACTCTGCATCAAGTCAGCAAATTCTTCGCAGAGGCGATTGTTAGTAGCACCGAAAATAATATCATCAACATAAATCTGCACTACTAATATTTCTTTGTTTTTCTTCTTTAGAAACAGTGTTGTATCTATATTTCCCCTAGAGAACTCATGATCTAGTAGAAATTTGCTAAGTCTTTCATACCATGCTCTAGGTGCTTGTTTCAAACCATAAAGTGCTTTGTTTAATTTATACACATGATTGGAGTATTGATGATTTTCAAAACCAGGAGGTTGTTCTACATACACTTCCTCATTAATATACCCATTCAAAAATGCACTTTTTACATCCATTTGAAATAATTTGAAATTCTTAGAGCATGCAAATGCTAGTAATAATCTAATTGCCTCAAGTCTAGCTACAGGAGCAAAGGTTTCATTAAAGTCTATACCTTCTTCTTGATTATAGCCCTTTGCTACTAGTCTAGCCTTATTCCTAATCACAATTCCATTTTCATCAAGTTTATTTTTGTTGACCCCCTAATGGATTTTGATGAATACAAAACACTAGAGTATAATTCCCTTTATCTTAACAATTTAATTGAGGATTTCATGTGTTTAATTAAGAATATTGTTAAGAAATGTCTAGGCATGTTCCCATATTTTTCAAGGATTTATTGAAGAATTTTTGAGATGAAGAAAACAGATCAGGGACAGCCGAGACGTCTCCGATTTGTCCCAGAGACGTCCCCGGCACGAACAGGAAGAATTGGCACGTTTGGAGACGTCCCCGGCACCTGGTGAGGCATCTCGCAGGGTCGGAGTCGACTCCCGACTATGCGGAGTCGACTCTCTCAGAGGCGGCAGAAAGGCCGATTTCAAGGGATGCGTGCGAGTCGTCTCCAAAGGACGCGGAGTCGTCCCCGCGAGTAAAAAGCAGACTTCCCGAGTCGTCCCCAGAGAGCGCGGAGTCGACTCTCTCAGGGGATTCCAGAGGATGTGTTTTTCGGTGATAAAACAGCGGAGTCGTCCCCGAGGCAGCGGAGTCGTCCCCATGCAAAAAGCACAAACATCCCGAGACGTCTCCGTAAAGGGCCGAGGCGACTCTCTCAGAAAAACAGAAATACAAGCATTCAAACTGTTCATCCTCAGAGTCGCCCCCGTAAAGCACCGAGTCGAATCCCAACATCGTCAAAAGTAAATTCATACAGCCGAGACGGCTCGCGTTGAAGCGGAGACGTCTCCGGAGCGCCTGAGACGCGACTGACACACTTTTGCAGGTTTGTTTGAATTTCAAACTTCCATATCTTTGTGTCTAACGGATCTATTTGCTTTTTGGGCTATAAAAGGAAGCTCTTAAGTGCCTTCCAACAACTTCTAACCAACCCAACACAAGATCATTCAAGAGAGAAGAAAGAGAAAGAGGTTCAAGGGAGTTAGAGCTTTCAAGAGAAGAAATCAAGTGCATCCAAGCTTTCCCATCTAATTTCGTGCTCAACTACTCTCTCCCACTCGGCATTCAAAGCTCACATTCAAGCCAACGCGATCCACATCGGAAGAACCACCATTTCCCACGCTTCCAACGGCTAAAAGGGTTCTTCCGGGTTTCATTATTTCTCATTGTTATATTTGCTTCTTAAGAGCTTTCAAATCTTTTGTAAAATATTGATTATTGTGCTTGTTCCAGTCAAGGGACTTGGAACAAGGGATAGGCGTCCCAAGCCTAGGTTAAATTGGGAGATTGTAGGGTTCGTTGTTAGCCCGGTGTAAAACAACGAGTTGGGTAGTGCACTCGCAAAACTACCGTACTGTAATCGCTGATTATAGTGGAAATTCCCAAAGGTGTTTGGGGAGTGGATGTAGGAGCAGTGGAAGCTCCGAACCACTATAAAATCTTGTGTTTGCGATTGACTATTCTTATACCTCTATCTTTACTTTAGCACATACACTTGTGTGTTTTATTTTTAATTAGACAAAAAATCTTAAAACACCCAATTCACCCCCCTCTTGGGTGACCATCTCTGGGCAACAAGTGGTATCAGAGCAGGTGCTCTGTGTATTTCTTGAAGACCTAACCGTCTTAGCCAAAGATCTAGATGGCAACACCCTTCAACAATGTTCCTGCTGAGGGGCAGGCAACCAATAGACCTCCACTCTTCAATGGGACAAATTATACCTATTGGAAGACTAGAATGAGGATTTTTATTCAAGCACAAGATTATGCCTTGTGGAGGGTTATAATCAAGGGACCACACGAACCATCTCACATGGTTAATGGCATTCAAGTTTCCAAACCTGAGCAGGATTGGGATGAGAATGATAATAGGATGGTTCAACTCAATGCTAGAGCAATGAACTCATTATTCTGTGCTCTAGATGTGAATGAGTTTAATAGAGTTTTCACCTGTAGTTCCGCCAAGAAAATATGGGATAGGCTTGAAGTTACCCACGAGGGTACAAATCAAGTCAAAGAGTATAAAGTGAACATTCTAGTTCACAAATATGAGTTATTTAAGATGGAACCAAATGAAACCATCTCATGCATGTTCACACGCTTCACCGATATAATAAATGGTCTAAAGAGTTTGGGTAAATCTTACACTAATCCAGAACTTGTGAGTAAAATTCTCAGGTCCTTGCCGAAAGCATGGGAAGCGAAGGTCACGGCGATCGTAGAAGCCAAAGACCTTAACACATTGGGACTTGAACAACTATTGGGCTCATTGATGACGCATGAGCTCACAATGAAGCAACATGAAGAAGATTTGCCAAAGAAGAAGACAATCGCACTCAAGGCTACTTCGAGTGTGTGTGAAGAAGAAAGTAGTGAGAGTGAAGAAGAAAGCGAAGATGAGGACTTGGGTTTAATAGTAAGGAAGTTTAAGAAATTCATGAGAAGAAAGAAACCCTTTCTAAGAAAGAAGTTTGGAGGGAGAAATGATTGGAAAAGGAAAAAGAAAAGGAAAGAGACCCAATCATATGTTATGATTGCAAGAGACCGGGACACATCCGTTCCGAATGCCCTCAACAGAAGAAGCACTTTGGAAAGAAGAAGAAGAAGGCGTTGAAAGCAACGTGGGATAATAGTGACACATCCTCCTCCGAGGAAGAGAAGGAAGAGACCGCCAACTTGTGCTTCATGGCATTCGAAGACGATGAGGTATGTCAAAGCTCAATTACAAATTTTACTTTAGAAGAATTATATGAAGCTTTTCAAGAACTCATGAGTGATTGTAGTATGTTAGGAGCAAAGAATAAAGAATTAAAGGCCTCCAATCAAAAACTAAAGGATGATATTAAAAACCTATTAATTGAGAAGGAGAGCGTTAAAAATGTTAACACCATTGACCTAGAAAATAAAAATTCAAAATTTGGCATTGAAAATGAAACGGCAAAAACACTAATTAAGGAATTAAATCTAAAAGTTAAGTCCCTACTCAATAGTAATACCTCACTTGCACAAAATGTTGAATCCCTTAAAAATGATAAGGAAGAATTGGCTAAAGAAAATTTGGTTCTTAAAAATGAGGTACATAAGTACAAACCAATTGTGGAAAAATTTACACAAAGCTCTGAAAAATTAAATCTTATTCTATCCAATCAAAGGGCTGTTTTTAATAAAGCCGGATTAGGATATAAAACTAGCAAACAACAAAAGTATCTAAAGAATTTCTTTGTGAAAGCAAAAGATGTCAAAACTGAAAAACCTACATGCTTTCATTGTGGAAAAAGTGGACATAAAGCCTATTCTTGCATTCAAAGAAAGATTCAACCTAACAAGAATACATTTGTAAAGGGTAAAAACACAACTAAAGTATGGGTGCCTAAGGAAACCAACTACACTAACCAAGAAGGACCCAAGAAAACTTGGGTACCTAAGAGCCTCACATGATTATTTTGCAGGTATGCCTTGCAGCCGGGAGTAAAAAGAGAATGTGGTATCTTGATAGTGGTTGCTCAAGGCATATGACCGGTGACAAGAGTCTCTTCGTCACCTTGAAATCAAAAGAAGGAGGAGTAGTCACATTTGGAGACAATGCTAAAGGTCAAATCATTGGTGTTGGTAAAATCTCCATATCACCCTCCTCATTTATTGACAATGTATTGTTAGTTAATGGACTAAAACATAATTTATTAAGTATAAGTCAATTTTGTGACAAGGGCTTTAAAGTGTCATTTGAATCTTCACTATGCATAATTAGTAGTCCAGTTGACAATGAGATCATACTTACAGGACATAGGCATGGAAATGTTTACATGGTAGATCTTGATGATCTTACCATGAAGGATGGCCAATGTCTTGTAGCCATGGATCCCAAAGTCAATGAGACTAGTTGGTTATGGCATCGTAGGTTAGGGCATGCTAGCATGGATTTAATCTCTAAATTGATTACAAAAGATCTAGTCAAAGGACTACCAAAAATAGACTTTAAAAAGAACAAAATTTGTGCTGCACGTCAATTAGGGAAACAAACGAGAAGCTCTTTCAAGTCTAAGAACATAGTATCAACATCAAAACCCCTAGAACTAATTCACATGGATTTGTTTGGACCCACTAGAACTGCTAGTCTAGGGGGTAAGAAATTTGGTCTTGTAATTGTTGATGATTTTTTACGTTTTACATGGGTTTCATTTCTTGCACACAAAGATGAGTCCTTTCCCGCTTTTATCAAGTTTCATAATAAGGTTTCGAATGAACTCAATCTTAAACTAAAAGCAATTAGAAGTGATCATGGTACCGAGTTTGAAAATCAGCATTTTGAAAAATTTTGTGAAGAAAATGGTATCAATCACAATTTCTCGGCACCTAGGACACCCCAACAAAATGGGGTGGTAGAAAGGAAGAATCGCACACTAGCAGATATGGCTCGAACCATGTTGTGCGAATCGGATCTACCAAAGTACCTTTGGGCTGAAGCAATAAATACTTCATGTCATATTTTAAACCGTGCTTTAGTTAGATCCATCTTAAAGAACACACCTTATGAGTTGATGAAAAGTAAGAAACCAAATATAAGCTATTTTCATGTTTTCGGTTGTCGCTGCTTTATTTTAAACAATGAAAAGGACAATCTAAGTAAATTTAGTGCTAAATCAGATGAGGGGATCTTCTTAGGTTATTCCTCATCTAGTAGAGCATACAGGGTCTTCAACAAGAGAACTCTCGTTGTTGAAGAATCCATTCATGTTGTTTTTGATGAAGCTAATGGAGACTCTTTTAGAAAAGAAGAAGATGCAGGTATACTTGAAGACAGAATGAAGGAATTCTCTATACAAGATAAACAACATGAGGATGAGATCAAGGAAGATACAATTCAGCAAGGTGAAGAAGATCAACCTCCAACGAGAAATCAAGATCTTCCTAAGGAATGGAGGTATGCACATGGTCATCCAAGGGATCTAATCCTTGGTGATCCTTCACAAGGGGTAAGGACAAGATCCTCTCTAAGAAATACTAGTAATTATCTTGCATTCGTTTCACAAATAGAGCCTAAATCATTAGAGGAAGCCGAAAAGAATGAAAATTGGATAAATGCTATGCAAGAGGAATTAAACCAATTTGAAAGAAATCAAGTTTGGACTCTAATGAAAAGACCCCCTAATGTTTCAATTATAGGCACCAAGTGGGTATATAGAAATAAACTAGATGAAGATGGAATAGTGATAAGAAACAAAGCTAGACTAGTTGCCAAAGGCTATAATCAGGAGGAAGGAATAGATTTTGATGAAACTTTTGCTCCTGTTGCTAGGTTAGAGGCTATTAGACTACTTTTGGCATATGCATGCTTCATGGATTTCAAACTCTATCAAATGGATGTAAAAAGTGCCTTTTTAAATGGTTATATAATGGAGGAAGTTTATGTAGGACAACCTCCAGGTTTTGAAAACCACTTACATCCAGATTATGTTTATAAATTGCATAAAGCATTGTATGGACTTAAGCAAGCCCCTAGGGCATGGTACGAAAGATTAAGTAATTTTCTAATTAAAAATAAATTTAAAAGAGGAAATGTAGACAAAACCCTCTTCATTAAAAGAAAAGGGAATGACTTATTGCTTGTGCAAATTTATGTGGATGATATAATTTTTGGTGCTACTAATGATAGTCTTTGTCAAGAGTTTGCCAAGCTCATGCAGGGAGAATTTGAAATGAGCATGATGGGTGAGCTCAACTTCTTCCTTGGGCTACAAATAAAACAATCAGAGGAAGGCATCTTCATCAGTCAGTCCAAATATATCAAGAAAATGTTGGAAAAATTCCAGATGAAGGATGCAAAGGAAATCAGCACACCCATGAGCTCAAGTTGCAAGCTTGACAAAGATGAAAAAGGTAAAAGTATAGACTGCAAATTGTACAGAGGTATGATAGGCTCTTTACTTTACTTTACTGCTAGTAGACCAGACATATTATTCAGTGTTTGCATGTGTGCTAGATACCAAGCATGTCCCAAGGAATCACACTTGCAAGCTGTTAAAAGAATTTTCAGATATCTAGTAGGGACATCTAATGTAGGCTTATGGTATTCTAAACAATCTGACATAAATTTAATTGCTTATTCCGATGCTGATTTTGCCGGGTGCAAACTCGACAGAAAAAGCACAAGTGGCACATGTCAATTCTTGGGTGCTAATTTGGTTTCTTGGTTTAGCAAGAAACAGAATTCAGTTGCCTTATCCACAGCAGAGGCTGAGTACATTGCAGCTGGAAGTTGTTGTGCCCAAGTTCTTTGGATTAAGCAACAACTTGAAGACTTCGGTATCAAAATGGACAACATACCAATTAGATGTGATAATACAAGTGCAATTAATTTAACAAAAAATCCTGTCCAACACTCTAAATCAAAACATATAGAGATTAGGCATCACTTTATAAGGGATCATGTGCTGAAAAATGATGTGATGATTGAGTATGTATGTACTGAAAATCAATTGGCCGATATCTTTACAAAGCCCCTTAGTAAAGATAGGTTCAACTTTTTAAGGAATGCTTTGTGCTTGTATGATCCTAGCAAATAAATTGAACTCGTAATGCAATGCCTTGCTACTCAAACTAGTAATCCACCTTAAGGTCACAAATAGCAAACCTAGTATCTATTAAGTGAAAGCATGAATCTATCTAAGTTAAATGACGAATTGTTTGACTTTCCGGAGGATGGTTACCCTCCCTTGGACTCTTCATGGAGATATTTTCAGAGCCTATTTCATAGGTATTCGAAACTTGGTCAAACATTCCTCATTTCAACATTGATAATTTTTTTTTTTAAAAAAAAATCATTATAAAAACTTTTGTAGGATGTATTATTGAAGGGAAGGATCACAAGCAAACTCACTCTATATTCACCAAAAGAAATCACGTTGATTATTGTGGTTGAATAAAATAAATTGGGAAAAGATAGAAATCATTCTGAAATTTTTCAGTGCCGGAGACGTCTCTGGCAAATCGCAGAGACGTCCCCCCGGCGAGACGTCTCGCGTTAGTCGTGGAGACGTCTCGGGGACCGAACGAAGGTTTTTAAATTAGGTGAAACAGCTCGAGCCGACCCGAGCTATCTTCTTTCGTCCCCGACAAAAACAAAAAACCCTAGCCTCCATTTGCTCTCCACCACAAACCCTAGCCTCCATTCCAAACCATGGCACCTAAGAGAGCTAGACGAACGGGTGGGAGGCGTCCTAGGGTAGCGACCGACGACGAGGAACGGAGGGAAGAGCCTTCCGCGCCGTCTCCTCCGGTTGCTCCGCCAACCACGACCCTTTCCTGTGCAAATCGCACAGTAACCACGGGTAGGTACATTGACTTCAAATTTCTAGATAGTAAGGGGTTCTCTATTGGAGAGAGACTCCGTGCCCAAGGTTGGGAATACCTGTGTACCCTAAATACATCAACCTATCCCGGCCTGGTTAGAGAAATGTTTAGCAATATGGCCTTAGGGGACTCGGGGTACACTGGATATGTCCGAGGGACATTGATAGAAATCAATGAAGATATTCTATCAAGTGTATTACAAATTCCTAAATACGGTGAGGCTCCGACCTCACATCCCCAAAGGGAGATTGCCCTAAACCTAGTTTTAGGACGAGAGGACTGCGGCCATCTTGACGTAGTTAACTCCCAAGACCTCAATGCCGAGATGAGACTGCTTTTGAGCATTGTTAACCGGGTCTTGTTTCCAAAAACCGGTCGCTTCGATTTCGTTTCGGAGCGAGATTTAGTCATCATGCACCACATCTTACTAGGGATTCCCCTAAACCTCCCTAGACTTATGTTGAACTACATTTCCATATGTCATAGGTATTCTAGGTTTAGCATACCATATGGGATGATCTTTACCCTACTGTTCAAATATTTCAAGATTCCAATCCCAGAAAATGAGCCGGCAAAACCTTTAAGAAACACCGACTACTACAATGAAAGCACAATGCGTAGAATGGAGTTTCACAAGGTAGATGGATCATGGGTTAAGGTACCTAAAAGAAAATCTCAAACCCTAAAGCTTGAGATCCCACATCAGGAGCCTGACCTTCCCTGATGTACCTTCCAGCTCGGCTGGACCATCCACATCTATGCCTCCTCCTCCTTCAGTCAGTGGATCCTTCTCCCTATTAGATGAACAGATGCACACTCTAGCATCTGTGATATGCCAGCAGATGAGGGAGGAGATGAGATCGATGATCACTGCTGAGTTGGCCCCCATCCATACCTCACATGAAGCTCTCCTCCAAGAATTGAAGGAAGTCAAAGTTCAGATAGAAGCTGCAACATCAGAATTGTTTCATGTGGGTACAACTCAAACTTTAAGATCAATTGAGTTACAGGCTGCCTTGAAGAACATATCAGATAGTCTTCAAGAATTGATGAGCCCTGGAGGCAATGTGGGCAGTGTGGCTGCCCAACTTAGAGGGAAGATTGACAGGGCATCCCGGGAGTTCGAAGCATTAGTGGCTGCTTTCAATCAATCTCAGGGAGATCAGTTTAAAACTCTACTAGATTCAATAAATGGATTTATAGAGGCAGCTACTAGGGCTATTGAGCAACGTCGCCGTTAAAGGACAGTTTGTAAACATCTAGGGTTCATCTTTTTGTAAAGCCCTAGGCTAATTTTGAAACTTCTTTTGTATTAGGAATCAATACTTGTAATGATTTCCTTTCCTTTTAACCTTGTAATGACTTCAAGTGATTGCAATGATATATGAATGTCATACAATTTCTTTGAAATTTTGTGTATGTTTCTAATCCTGTGGAATCAAATCTTGTGTATGTAAATCTATGATGTGCCATAAAAATCTCATAACATACCTTAAGTGTTCAAATTTGACACAACTTATCAATGCATATGAAACAGGGGGAGCACAACTACTTTTAAAAGGTCTGAAATGAATTCCAAAACAAAGGGGGAGTGAAATGAATGCTGAATTCATTAATAAACAAAAACTTGGACAGAGGGAGCATAACTTGAATATCCTTGAGTGATTCATAGTAATATGCTGAATTCCACTAGGAATTGTGTCTTAAGTACCCAAGAATAATTTGTCCCCTTCATTGTTGATGACAAAAAGGGGGAGTAGAACCTATATATGGAGTGTATGGAGTAGAACCAATATATGGAGTATATGGAGTAGAACCTATATATGGAATAGAAAATTGAATTAGAAAAGATAAAATTGAAGAATATTGGCTTTAAGCATTAAGATAATTGCCCTTCTGGAAAAGAAAGGGGGACTCAAAAAGTATTTAGCCTTCAATTGTCTTTAGCATCAATATTTCATTAATTCACATTTTAACTTGATTCAAATTCAGTTGATATGCTAAAATTGCTCAAGAGCTATTAAAATCAATACTTTTGCATTTATCTAGCTACATCTGATCAAATACTGTGTATATGTTTAAATTTCAAATTTTGCATATACTCAGTATTTTGTCATCATCAAAAAGGGAGAGATTGTTGACCCCCTAATGGATTTTGATGAATACAAAATACTAGAGTATAATTTTCTTTATCTTAACAATTTAATTGAGGATTTCATGTGTTTAATTAAGAATATTGTTAAGAAATGTCTAGGCATGTTCCCATATTTTTCAAGGATTTATTGAAGAATTTTTGAGATGAAGAAAACAGATCAGGGACAGCCGAGACGTCTCCGGTTTGTCCCAGAGATGTCTCCGGCACGAACAGGAAGAATTGGCACATTTGGAGACGTCCCCAGCACCTGGTGAGGCGTCTCGCTGTTAGATGTATGCCCTAGAAGCCAATTTGGCTGACACATTGATTGATTCTAGGGACATAATTTTGTACTTGACTGTTTATTATTGAATAAATAAAAGGCATCTTTTTCATTCATATTATTTATGTGTCTATGAATCGTCCAAGAAATTAATAAGATGATGATACATATTCTCAAGAGTTGAGAATTTGAGCCATGTATCATTGGTGATTAATTTCTAAATGCTCCTGATCAATGGATCATCACGAGGACGGTGATCGATCCGATCAGTGCACAGATCACTTTCCTTCTGGATGGACGAGACTTGAGTCCACAGTGTAGGGACACTGAAGTGATAGTGCAGGTGCTTGTTAGAGAATAAGGGTACTGAGCGTGACCAAGACAAGAAGTCACTTGGATGTCTATCCACTCGTCAGTGACTTGCTTGATGCTGCAGTAGTGTGACTGGTCCTTTGAGCTGCGGTGCTTCGGCTACTCACAGTGAGGTTATTATAGTTTGACTGCACACATACATGGTCTCTAGCCATATGGGTCCATGCAGTGTAGATTGGCTGCAGTAAGTTCACTGTAGGAGTAGGGTATGCACCTATGAGGAATCTATCGACCTTGATAGAAGAGGAGTGATCCTATGTGATTTGTTAGACTGAGTTCTAAGACCTTGGCCAGGGCAGTAATATAAAGTGGAAAAAGAGTTTTCCACTATCGAACTCAAGTCGAATAAATCTTAACATATGACAGACGATGGGGTTTGACGAGTTGTCCATAACCTCCGTTCTGTAGGGATCCACGATAGTAGGACTGTATCACACGTTAACTGCACCTAGAGGTTCATCTTTCTATTCTACTGGGTAGCCACTACATGCTGCTAGGTGTCACTGGTGGATGGTGGGACTCATAGGGATTATCTTGATGATCGATAAACCCTAATGAGTTGAGTTGGAATCGTTCCAACCCATTGAAAGGAGTTTTCAATGATATTGTGATAGAGATCATAATATATCTCACTACCAGTCAGAGTAGAACCTATGGGGTCACACACACTAGAAGTATTGACCGATCCGATGGTTGAATAGTGATTATGAATCACGAGTAATCAATTCGATTGATATTCGGTTGAAGAAGGAACAAAGGAAATTAATTAATTGGACTTAAACACAAATCCTACTTCGGGTAGGATTCCTAGAGTCCTAATTGGATTAGGACTGGGAATCCTAGTTGGAGTAGGATTGGGATTCCTACTTGGAATAAGATTCCTACAACCCTAATGAGATTAGGAATTTTGAATTAAAATTGGATTCCTACTTGGAGTAGGATTCCTAGAAATCCTAATTGGATTAGGACTTCGGATTCAAATAGAGTCCTAATTGGATTAGGACTAAAATTAAATACATCCTAATTGGATTAGGATTCCTTAAGTCTAAATTAATTATTAATCTAATGAATCAACATGACTCCTAATTGGATTAGGATTGAAGAGTTCAATTGAGTCATGGTTCATTCAAGTCCTAATTGGATTAGGACTAGCATAGATTGAACCCAATTGATTCATGATTTGGTTAAAGCCTAATAGGATTAGGACTTAGCCATAAGAGGGACACCTAATCCTCCTTAGAGGAGGATTAGGGCAACACAATAAAGAAGGATCACGCCCCTCCTTTGCTCTTCTTTGGTGCGGCATGAAGAGAGGGGCCGACGCCCCTCTTTGGAAGAAAATAAGGAGCTCCTAAAAGTTAGGAGCTCCACACCTTTAAAAGGAGAGGCCTTGGCGGAACCCTAGGTGGGTGAATAACCTCCTTCCAGCCGTGGCCTCCTCTCTCCTTGGTTCAGCCGCCATCAGCAAAGGGAAAAGAAGAGGAGGCATCTCCCTCCTCTTGGTCTTCTTCCTTGGCTCCAACGCATGAAAAGAGAAGAAGGCTGCAGGGGCTTTTGATCTTCTTCCCATCTTCATCCTTCTTCTTCCTCCTCTCAAGCACAATCAAGGGTTGATTGAAAAAGAGGAGATCAGCCATCAAAAGCTATCTCTGCAAGGGAGCTAGCACCCCGGTGAGATAGAGAGCTTGGATCGGTTCCTGCTCCGTGTGGATACCCGTAGAGGCCGGACGTTTGAACGGCTTCAAGCGAACCCTCTTCCGAAAACCACGAATTCAGATTTGCGGTGATCATCTACCCGCGCAAGGTGAAGATCTGATCTTCCTAATGGTTTTAAAAGTTTTAATTCTTACCTAATTACGAAAGGTCTCGAAACAACGTTCATGCGATGAACATTGATCCCGCACATGCCCCCTTTCCGCTGCCATCTGATTTTTGTTTTGAAATATCAGCGGCATGGGCGGGTTCCCAACAGTGGTATCAAAGCCTAGGCTTCGTAGATTAAGGTAAGAATTAAATATCTAAAGGCTTATTAGATCTGAAAATTAAATGATCATGCATGCTGAAAATTTCTGCATGCAGATTTTTCAGGGGTGCTGATTTTTGCATGCTGATTTTTATGTGATAAAATGATGATTCTAATTGCGTTGTTAATGAGATTACAAAGTTTAGAATCATGATTAGCATGATCAGCGACCTATGTCATGATATAATCAGTTAGTTTTCAGATCTGAAAATTATAATTGTTGCATATGGTGATGATCATAGGATTCAAACCCTTTTGGTATCAAATGTAATGACCTGCGATGTGATCTGTGATGTCATGTAATTTTTCAGATGCTTGCATGCATCTTATTTGATGTTTTGAGAGGCCTGCGTGCCTCCTAAAAGGAGATGTAATTTATTTTTATTTTTATTTTACATCTGGTTGTATTTCTGTGATGTGATGTACGTCAACGATCAAGTCGAAGACGATGCATGAGATGAACAGGGGTCTAAGCGGTTGATGGCGATTGGATCAAGAGTTGGTCAAGGATCGAATCAAGGAGGCTTGGAACCAATTCAAGAGTTGAAGACCAGTTGATCGATTGACGTGCATGTGCTTGTAATACGACCTAACTAGAATCCATGATCATCACCTATTTAAAGTTTAGCTTTAATTTGATGCTGCGATTATAACTGCCTGTGATGTGCCGTTTGCATGTGATGTGAATGCGAGTCGGGTAGATAGGTTTACATGTGATGTAGCAAACCCAAATGAGACCTAAATCAAAACCTCCTCAATCAAGTCGAGAGTGAACCGACATGAGCAAGTCATATTAGATTAATTGATCTAATTGGTGTCTAGGAAAGCATGAAAGGTGGTTACTTAATTAGGACCTTACTCTCTGAGTAAGGGGAGCCTCCCACCTGCTTACCTGGCCAATTGTTCGATTACCTCTTATGAAGGGCTCAAGTTGCAAACACTAAGACCTGATTAACCAATATTAAGTCAATAGGTCTTCCACTGTAGTAGAGCTGCTAAGGCCTTTCTGATGTTGATTTGTCTCGGCTGGACACAGTGGTCAAGTTGCATCGGGGGGCTGGACCTCTCTATAGACATGAGATGTTGTAGGGTAAAGGTGGGGTTGGGCACCAATAACTGTTAGGTGAGGACCCAATGACGACTTTATTCCTACGGTTATACGGTGGGTCTGACTTAACTAAGAAATGGGACCAATAACTGTTAGGTGAGGTCTTCATGGCTTAGAGACCAAGTTACACTGCACCATGCTTAAGAAGCATTGTACAAGAGTTGTACACTCATCCATCTATGTGTCACCAATAACTGTTAGGTGAGGTGGCATGTAAATCGGTGGGACCGCAGTACCCACTAGAAACCCTAGTCGTGTGGGATTTCCGTTTCCCTACCAGGGGAGTGTGAGGGATTCGAGAAAATAGTGGGAGTTACATTTGTTCTAAAAGACCTTAGAACAGATTAGGATCAAGTACAAAAGTCTAATTAGAATCTTTACTCTCTGCAGATACAATGTCAGCTTCAAACTCTTTGACCCGTATTCTTGAGACCAACCGACTGACCGGAACCAATTACAAAGACTGGCTTAGAAACCTCGTGAGAAAATAGGCTACATACTCGATTCAGATATCCCCACACTACCAGCACGTCCTAATGATGTTCAGCGACAAATGCATCAAAAATGGCTGGATGATGACATTAGAGTCAAGTGCTATATGATGGCATCTATGTCTAATGAACTCCAATGCCAGCATGAGAATCTCAAGACTGCTAGGGACATACTAGCACACCTGCAAGAGTTGTATGGTGAGCAGAGTCGCACAGCTCGTTTTGAAGTGTCCAAGAGGCTCTTCAAGACAAAGATGCGCGAAGGGCAATCTGTCCATGATCACGGTCTGACCATGATCAAAGACCTTGAGGAGCTTGAGAAGCTCGGGATGAACATGCACAAGGAATTACAAGTGGATTTGATCCTACAGTCACTTCCTGATTCATTTGGTCAGTTTATAGTAAACTACCACATGAATAAGATTGAATGCACTAAAACTGAACTGATCAACATGTTGGTAACTGCTGAGGGAGCCTTGAAAAGTTCAAGGGGCAATGTCCTTGCTGCTGAGTTGACTTCTGGTTCCAAGAGAAAGTCTACTTGGAAGAAAAAGAAGCCTGCTAAGAAGCAGAAGAAAGACAAAAAGCCGAAGAAGGAAGTTCAAAAGAAAAAGGCTAATGACAAAGGAAAATGTTTCCACTGCAATGTCGACGGCCACTGGAAGAGAAACTGTCCTTCATACCTCGAGAGCCTGAAGAACAAGAAAGGTGACACACCTTCAGAAGGTATAGACTTGCTCATAATTGAAACTAATCTAACGGTTTCTTCTACTTCTAGTTGGGTTATAGATTCTGGTTCTAGTGCTCATCTATGCACTACCATGCAGGGTCTAAAGGAAAGTAGAAGGCTGGCGGAAGGTGCGGTAACCCTTCGGGTTGGCAACGGGGCAAAAGTTGCTGCTGTAGCTGTGGGCACCTACCATCTGCGACTACCGTCTGGTTTTAGTTTATTACTTAGAAACTGTTATTATGTACCTGTTGCTAGCAGAAATTTGATTTCTGTTTCATGTCTAGCACAGGAAGGTCATGTTTTTACATTTGACAAAGACTGCTATTCTATTTATTTAAGAAATAAAATAGTCGCACGTGGTTTTATGATTGACAGTCTCTATCATTTACATATGGATGTATCTGTGAATGTTACCGAGCAAGAAGTGAGTGCCAAAGGGTCCAAGAGATCCAGAGATGAGATAAACCAAAGATATTTGTGGCACCTCAGACTTGGCCATATTGGAGAAGATAGGATGAACAAAATGGATAAAGATGGGCTTCTCGGCTCATTGACTTCCAAGTCATATCCAGTTTGCGAGTCCTGTCTTCAAGAAAAAATGGCTAAATTGCCCTTTGTAGGACATGGGGAGTGGACCACTGAAATACTTACCCTAGTACATACAGATGTATGTGGCCCATTCGATGTGCTAGCCAGGGGACGTTATTCGTACTTCATTACCTTTACCGATGATTATTCACGGTATGGGTATGTGTATCTTATGAGACACAAGTCTGAATCTTTTGAAAAGTTCAAAGAGTTCAAGAATGAAGTAGAAAAACAAACTGGAAAACCTCTTAAGGCTCTTCGATCAGATCGAGGAGGAGAATACCTTAGTGGGGAATTTCGGGACTATCTCAAGAAAAATGGCATAGTCTCACAGTGGACACCTTCGGGTACACCTCAACTCAATGGGGTGTCAGAAAGGAGGAATCGGACCCTATTAGATATGGTCAGGTCCATGATGAGCTTCACTGATTTACCTATGTTCCTTTGGGGAGATGCCTTACTCGCAGCGATTTATTTATTGAATAGAGTTCCCTCTAAATCCGTTCCTACCACACCGTATGAGATATGGCATGGTAAGAAACCAAGTCTTAATCATTTCAAGATTTGGGGATGTCCGGCCCACGTCAAGAGACTACAGGCAGACAAACTAGAGGCTAGGACCATAAGTGCTCGTTTTATAGGATATCCTAAAGAGTCATTAGGATACAATTTTTACGTCTCAGAGGATCACAATGTGTTTGTGAGCCGTCATGCCATCTTCTTGGAAAATCAGTTTATCCTTGATAGAGGCAGTGGGAGGAAAATTGAGCTTGAAGAGAAAGTCTCTGAAAAGCAACGAGTCATGGATCCTATTGAACCCATTCATACAGAGCAAGTACACGATGTTCCTCGACCACCTCGTAGATCTAGTAGGGTCTCCCATCCTCCCGATAGATACTTAGGTATACTAGAAGAGGATACCGAGGAAATGTTCCTAGTGGGAGATAGGGATCATACACAAGATCCCAAAACCTACGATGAGGCGATATCTGATATCGATTCTGAGAAATGGCTGGAAGCCATGAAGTCAGAGTTAGACTCCATGTATTCTAACCAAGTCTGGACCTTAGTAGATCCACCAGAAGGTATTATACCTATTGGATGTAAATGGATCTACAAAAGAAAAAATAGGTTCGGATGGAAAGGTAGAGACCTTTAAGGCAAGGCTGGTGGCGAAAGGGTATAGTCAACACGAAGGCATTGACTATCAGGAGACCTTTTCACCTGTAGCCATGCTGAAATCCATCCGAACACTGCTTGCCATTACAGCATTTCATGATTATGAAATCTGGCAGATAGATGTGAAAACTGCTTTCCTGAATGGATATCTTAATGACGACATCTATATGGAACAGCCTTTGGGTTTCACTTCCAGTGATGGAGATCACAAGGTCTGCAAGATGCAAAGGTCCATCTATGGACTAAAGCAAGCATCTCGGAGTTGGAACACTCGTTTCGATGACGCAATCAAAATGTTTGATTTCATCAAAAACGAAGAGGAACCGTGTGTTTACAAAAAGGTTAGTGGGAGTGCTGTCATTTTTCTCGTACTGTACGTAGATGACATTCTCCTGATTGGGAATGATATTCCCACGCTAACCTCTGTTAAGGTCTGGTTGTCAAAAGAATTCTCCATGAAAGACCTTGGGGAAGCATCCTATATTTTGGGAATAAAGGTCTATAGAGATAGATCTAAAAGGATGCTTGGCCTTTCACAGAAAATGTACATAGAGGAGGTGCTGAAGAGGTTCAGCATGGAAAACTCCAAGAGGGGTCTCTTACCCCTTAGGCATGGAATTCATCTCTCCAAGAAGATGTGCCCCAACACATCTGAAGAGATTCAACGCATGAGCAAGATTCCCTATGCATCGGCAATAGGAAGCCTCATGTATGCCATGCTGTGTACACGACCTGATATAGCTCTTGCTGTGAGTGTCACAAGCAGATATCAGTCGAATCCAGGTGAAGAACACTGGATAGCTGTGAAGAATATTCTTAAGTACTTGAGAAGAACTAAAGATTTATTCTTGGTTTTTGGAGGATCATCAGAGTTAAAGGTAGAAGGGTACACAGATTCAGACTTCATGACTGATGTCGATGACAGAAAGTCAACATCTGGATATGTGTTCTTGTGCAATGGTGGTATGGTAAATTGGAAGAGTTCTAAACAACCGATCATTGCTGATTCTACTATGGAAGCTGAATACATCGCCGCCTCTGAAGCTGCTAAGAAAGGCTTCTGGTTCAAGAAATTCATTGCAGAGTTGGACGTGATGACATCAGATGCCGTAACACTCTACTGCGATAATAATGGCGCCATAGCCCTTGCTAAGGAGCCAAGGTCTCATCAGAAGTCTAAGCATAAAGAGCGGCGCTTCCATCTCATACGCGACTATGTTGAGAAGAAATATGTAAAGGTGCAGAGAGTAGACTCCGCGGATAACGTGGCGGACCCGTTCACTAAGCAGCTGAGTCAGCAAAAGACTGAAGCCCACCTTGAGAAGATGGGCCTAAGATATATGACCAATTGGCTTTAGTGCAAGTGGGAGATTGTTAGATGTATGCCCTAGAAGCCAATTTGGCTGACACATTGATTGATTCTAGGGACATAATTTTGTACTTGACTGTTTATTATTGAATAAATAAAAGGCATCTTTTTCATTCATATTATTTATGTGTCTATGAATCGTCCAAGAAATTAATAAGATGATGATACATATTCTCAAGAGTTGAGAATTTGAGCCATGTATCATTGGTGATTAATTTCTAAATGCTCCTGATCAATGGATCATCACGAGGACGGTGATCGATCCGATCAGTGCACAGATCACTTTCCTTCTGGATGGACGAGACTTGAGTCCACAGTGTAGGGACACTGAAGTGATAGTGCAGGTGCTTGTTAGAGAATAAGGGTACTGAGCGTGACCAAGACAACAAGTCACTTGGATGTCTATCCACTCGTCAGTGACTTGCTTGATGTTGCAGTAGTGTGACTGGTCCTTTGACCTGCGGTGCTTCGGCTACTCACAGTGAGGTTATTGTAGTTTGACTGCACACATACATGGTCTCTAGCCATATGGGTCCATGCAGTGTAGATTGGCTGCAGTAAGTTCACTGTAGGAGTAGGGTATGCACCTATAAGGAATCTATCGACCTTGATAGAAGAGGAGTGATCCTATGTGATTTGTTAGACTGAGTTCTAAGACCTTAGCCAGGGCAGTAATATAAAGTGGAAAAAGAGTTTTCCACTATCGAACTCAAGTCGAATAAATCTTAACATATGACAGACGATGGGGTTTGACGAGTTGTCCATGACCTCCGTTCTGTAGGGATCCACGATAGTAGGACTGTATCACACGTTAACTGCACCTAGAGGTTCATCTTTCTATTCTACTGGGTAGCCACTACATGCTGCTAGGTGTCACTGGTGGATGGTGGGACTCATAGGGATTATCTTGATGATCGATAAACCCTAATGAGTTGAGTTGGAATCGTTCCAACCCATTGAAAGGAGTTTTCAATGATATTGTGATAGAGATCATAATATATCTCACTACCAGTCAGAGTAGAACCTATGGGGTCACACACACTAGAAGTATTGACCGATCCGATGGTTGAATAGTGATTATGAATCACGAGTAATCAATTCGATTGATATTCGGTTGAAGAAGGAACAAAGGGAATTAATTAATTGGACTTAAACACAAATCCTACTTCGGGTAGGATTCCTAGAGTCCTAATTGGATTAGGACTGGGAATTCTAGTTGGAGTAGGACTGGGATTCCTACTTGGAATAGGATTCCTACAACCCTAATGAGATTAGAAATTTTGAATTAAAATTGGATTCCTACTTGGAGTAGGATTCCTAGAAATCCTAATTGGATTAGGACTTCGGATTCAAATAGAGTCCTAATTGGATTAGGACTAAAATTAAATACATCCTAATTGGATTAGGATTCCTTAAGTCTAAATTAATTATTAATCTAATGAATCAACATGACTCCTAATTGGATTAGAATTGAAGAGTTCAATTGAGTCATGGTTCATTCAAGTCCTAATTGGATTAGGACTAGCATAGATTGAACCCAATTGATTCATGATTTGGTTAAAGCCTAATAGGATTAGGACTTAGCCATAAGAGGGACACCTAATCCTCCTTAGAGGAGGATTAGGGCAACACAATAAAGAAGGATCACGCCCCTCCTTTGCTCTTCTTTGGTGCGGCATGAGAGAGGGGCCGGCGCCCCTCTTTGGAAGAAAAATAAGGAGCTCCTAAAAAGTTAGGAGCTCCACACCTTTAAAAGGAGAGGCCTTGGCGGAACCCTAGGTGGGTTGAATAACCTCCTTCCAGCCGTGGCCTCCTCTCTCCTTGGTTCAGCCGCCATCAGCAAAGGAAAAGAAGAGGAGGCGTCTCCCTCCTCTTGGTCTTCTTCCTTGGCTCCAACGCATGAAAAGAGAAGAAGGCTGCAGGGGCTTTTGATCTTCTTCCCATCTTCATCCTTCTTCTTCCTCCTCTCAAGCACAATCAAGGGTTGATTGAAAAAGAGGAGATCAGCCATCAAAAGCTATCTCTGCAAGGGAGCTAGCACCCCGGTGAGATAGAGAGCTTGGATCGGTTCCTGCTTTGTGGGATACCCGTAGAGGCCGGACGTTTGAACGCTTCAAGCGAACCCTCTTCCGAAAACCACGAATTCAAATTTGCGGTGATCATCTACCCGCGCAAGGTGAAGATCTGATCTTCCTAATGGTTTTAAAAGTTTTAATTCTTACCTGATTACGAAAGGTCTCGAAACAACGTTCATGCGATGAACGTTGATCCCGCACATGCCCCCTTTCCGCTGCCATCTGATTTTTGTTTTGAAATATCAGCGGCATGGGCGGGTTCCCAACAGTTGTTGCTTAAGCCATAGTACTTGAGCACAACAGCTACCAGCAGCTATATATTCAGCTTCAGCTGTTGACAGTGCACTGAATTCTGCTTTTTGCTAAACCATGATACTAAGTTGTTTTCTAAAATTGACATGTGCCACTAGTGCTCTTCCTATCTAATTTGCATCCAGCAAAATCCGCATCTGAGTATGCAAGCAAATCTAGACAAGAGTCTCTTGAGTACCATAAACCAATGTTCGTAGTTCCTCTTAAATATCTAAGGATTCTTTTAACAGCACTTAAATGTGACTCCTTAGGATCTGATTGGTATCTAGCACATATTCCTACACTAAATACGATGTCTGGTCTACTAGCAGTAAGGTAGAGCAAGGATCCAATTAGTCCTCTATAAAGCTTAATATCAATACTCTTCCCTTTTTCATCTTTGTCTAGCTTACTAGTAGGATTCATTGGAGTACCTACTCCCTTATGATTTTCATTCCCAAACTTCTTTAGTATTTCCTTTGTATACTTAGTTTGATGAATGAAAATGCCTTCTTTAGCTTGTTTGATTTGTAATCTGTTGCCCAAGGTGACAAGCCAAGAGGAGGGGGTGAATTGGTTTCTTTTAATTTTAACTATCTTACTTGTGTTAAATGATGAGTTAGTGAACTTAAACAAATCACAATGCAAACAACAAGAAGTATAGTGCTTCGGTGCTCTCCTTAGCACCTACGTCCACTCCCCAAGCGATCCCTTGGAAATTCACTATAATCCCGCGGATTACAGTTGGATTGTTTTCCGGGCTCACAATCCAAAAACCTTTACACTTTGGTTTTCCGGGTTCACCAAAAACCTATGTTGGTTTTACGGGCTCACCAACGAACCTATACAATTGGTTTTACGGGTTCACCAACAACCTACGTTGGTTTTACGGGCTTACCAACAACCTATGTTGGTTTTACGGGCTCACCAACGAACCTTTACAATTGGTTTTCCGGGTTCACCAATCAACCTATTCCGTTGGTTTTGCGGGCTAACCAACCAACCTTTACAAGTAGTTTAATAAACAAAGGAAAAAGATTTAAACCCCTAGATGAGCAAATATAACAATATAATCTACAAAGAAGAGTTTAGAGAATATTTATCGCTTGATGTGACTTCTCTCTTCTTTGTCAAGGATGCTTCACTCTTCAAGGGTGGATGGGGCTCTTGATGACTCTTTGAATCTGCTCAACCACTTTCTTTTGATTCTTGAATGAAGCACTTGGATGAAGCTTGCCTTGCTAGGTTCTCTCTTGAATGCACTTGATGTATTTTCCAAAGCTTACTTCCTCTGATGAATACTCCCTCTTAAATACTTCTCCAACCTCCAAATAGTCCTTCCTGACCGTTGGATTGAAGAAACTAGCCGTTTATAGCCGTTGGGAGTCCAAAAGCACTTCTGCACAACTAGCCGTTATGCTTCTGCCCGTGCTTGGGTCGACCAAAACTTTTCTTGGGTTGACCCAACCTTCAGAAACATAGAAACTTGGAATTCAGCTTTCCTTCACTTGGGTCGACCCAACCTTTCCTTGGGTCGACTCAAGGTTCAGTTGGGTCGACTCAACTTCTTCTTGGGTCGACCCTAACAGGGTTTCCAGAGAACCTTTTCTGTCTTCTGTTCTGTCTTGCCTTTGGGTCGACCCACACAGGGTTTGGGTCGACTCAAGCTTGGGTCGACTCAACTTCATCTTGGGTCGACCCTCTCAGTAAATCCAGAGAACCATTTTCTAAGTTGTTTTGAGAATCTTGATGTTTGGGTCGACTCCTGCTTTCCTTGGGTCGACCCAACACACTGTTCATCAGTGCCATTTTTGCAGAAGTGTGCCAAATGATTTCTTGATGTGCCGGGGTCGACCCAATCATCCTTTGGGTCGACTCAATCCACACTTTGCTGCATCTCAAGGTTAGATTCATTCAAATAAACAATAAAATATATCTATATCAATTTATACAATATACTGAGAGTAACAGACTTATAAATGAAGTATCGTTTTAACTTATAACATACTCTTGTTAAATGCTTGTTAATCATCAAAATAACACTATCATCCTCATAATCCTAGAAAGAAACTTAGTTCTCCCATCAAGCTCATTTCGAATTCTCCATGCATTAAATCAGCAAATTCTTTGCAAAGAGTATCATTTGTGGCACCAAAGATTATGTCATCTACATATATTTGTACCACTAATAGATTTTTGTCCTTTCTTTGAGAAATAGTGTTTTATCTATATTTCCTCTACTAAAGTCATTATTAAGCAGAAATTTGCTTAATCGATCATACCAAGCCCTAGGTGCTTGCTTTAATCCATATAATGCCTTATGTAGTCTAAACACATGATTTGGCAATTCATGATTCTCAAAACCAGGAGGTTGCTCTACATATACTTCTTCCTCAATAAAACCATTTAAGAATGCACTTTTTACATCCATTTGATATAATTTGAAATCCATGAAACATGCAAATGCTAGAAGTAGTCTAATGGCCTCTAATCTAGCTACAGAAGCAAATGTTTCATCAAAATCTATTCCTTCTTCTTGATTGTATTCCTTAGCTACAAGTCTAGCCTTATTTCTTATAACTAACCCATTTTCATCTAATTTATTTCTAAATATCCATTTTGTTCCAATTACTGAGTTATGCTTTGGTCTTTCAGTTAATGTCCATACATTACTTCTTTTGAATTGATTTAATTCATCTTGCATGGCATTTATCCAATTAGTATCTTTTTCAGCTTCTTCATAAGTCTTAGGTTCTAATTGTGAAACAAAAGCAAGATAATCATTTAAGTTTCTAAGAGATGATCGAATTCTACCCCTTGAGATGGATCACCAATGATTGTCTTTAGGTGTCCATATGCATACCTCCATTCCTTTGGCAAGCTTTGGATTGTGGTGGCACGCATCATCTCCCTTATCTTGAATTGGCACGTCATCAATATTCAACTTTTCAAAGTCGATAATTCCTGTATCATCATCAACAATATTTTCTTTCCTAGCAGACTCACTATCAGACTCATCAAATATAATATTGACTGACTCTTCCACTATTAGAGTTCTTTTATTGAATACTCTGTATGCCCTACTAGATATGGAGTATCCTAAGAAGATACCTTCATCTGACTTGGCATCAAATTTACTTAGATCCTCCTTGCCATTGTTTAAGATGAAATATCTACATCCAAATACTTTAAGATATTTAGCAGTTGGTTTCTTATTCTTCCAAAGTTCATAAGGAGTTTTCTTGGTTATTGGTCGTATTAAAACTCGATTTAGAATATGGCAAGCAGTGCTTATAGCTTCAGCCCAAAAGTACTTTGGAAGATTTGACTCACACAACATCGTGCGTGCCATTTCTGCCAATGTCCTATTTTTCCTTTCAACAACCCCATTTTGTTGAGGCGTTCTAGGTGCTGAAAATTGATGTGAAATATCATTTTTAGTACAAAATTCTTCAAAGTGTTGATTTTCAAATTCAGTACCATGATCACTTCGAATTGCTACTAAGGTGAGTTTCTTTTCATCTATGATATTATTATATAGTTTCAAGAATTCTGAAAATGCTTCATTCTTATGTGCCAAAAATGAAACCCATGTATATCTTGAAAAATCATCAACAATAACTAGTCCATAATTCTTCCCTCCTAGACTCGCAGTTCTAGTGGGTCCAAATAAATCCATGTGTATGAGTTCAAAAGGCCTAGTTGTTGATACTATATTCTTTGATTTGAAAGATGATTTAGTTTGTTTTCCCAATGAACATGGTCCACAGATTTTGTCCTTTTCAAAAATCAATTTTGGCACATCCTTTATTAATTCCTTCTTGACTAGTTTTGAGATTAATTCCATACTAGCATGTCCTAGTCTACGATGCCAAAGCCAACTTGTTTCATTTCTCTTTTCTTCATTAGTAATTAAGTATAATCCATTTTTTTGCCTAAATCATGAAGATCTACCAAGTAAATATTTTTTTGCCTTTGTCATACAAGTACAATGCTATTATCTTTAGGATTTGTGATTATGCATACAGATGTTTCAAATGTGACTTTAAACCCTTTATCACAAATTGACTTATGCTAAGCAGATTATGTTTCAACCCCTTAACTAATAAGACATTTTCTATAAAAATAGATGGAGTAATGAAAATTTTACCCTTTCTAATGATATGCCCTTTACCATTGTCTCTATAGGTTACTACTCCACCCTTCTTTGAATCCAAGGTGACAAATTGATCTACGTCACCGTCATGTGTCTTGAACAGCCGCTATCTAGATACCATCATTTTTTCACTTTATCAGCTGCAAGACACCCCTGCAATCAAGATCAAGAAAGAGCTTTAGGTACTTGATGTTCCTTTTGGAACCCAAACTTTCTTGAATTTAATCTTTTGATTATTACTTAATTTGTTATGACTGGACTTTCTATAGTTACATTCATATGCTCTATGTCCTAATTTATTGCAGCAATGACAAGTAATATTTTCACTTTTAGCTTTTACAAAAATGTTCTTTAAGAATTTTTGTTTCCTATTTGTCTTATATCCTAATCCAGTCTTATCATATACAGCTTTTGACTATCAAGAATCATATTTAATTTGATAGAGCTAAGTGTAAATTTATCTACCAAGGATTTATATTTTTCAGCATCTTCTTTTAACTTGATGTTTTCAGCAATTAGATTCTTGGTTTCATTTGTAAGTTTTCTACTTAATGTTTCATAGTTATGAGACAGTTTTAACTTGGATAAGAGATTGATTTTCTTCTTTTAGAATTTTATTTTTATTGATTAGTTTCTTATGTTCTTCCATGAGTTCTAAGAATGCATCATGCAATTCATCAACAGTAAAATCACAGTCAAGTTCAGAATCTACCTCATCGTCATTGGCCATATGACACATTTGGGCCGTCTCTTGATGATCTTCTTCTTCCGAACTTGACTCCTCACTTTCACTCCATTCAGCCATGAAGTTCTTCTTTTTCAGTTTTCTACCATCCATTTCAAATCTGGGCAATCTATCTTATAATGCCCGGGTTTGTTACACTCATAGCAAATAGGAGTTTCTTTTTTCTTTCTTTGTCCTTACCCTTTTCTTTGCTTGAGCTACCTTTGAGGAAGGGTTTCTTTCTATAAAATCTATTCTTACCTCTCATAAATTTTTTGAATTTTCTTCCAAGCATAGCCATCCCTTCTTCATCAAATTCATCATCATCATCTGAATCTTCCGATTCAGTTTGTTGTTTAGGGGTGGTAGTCTTTAGGGCAATGGGCTTTCTTCTCTTAACCTCATCTTCCGAATTTTGCCTCATTGTCAACTCAGGGGTCATGAGTGATCCTAGAAGCTCCTCTAATTGCAGTGTGTTGAGGTCCTTAGCTTCTTGAATTGCGGTTACCTTGGCCTCCCAAATTCTTGGTAGAGACCTGAGAATTTTTCGCACCAATTCAGAGTTAGTGTAAGACTTTCCTAAACTCTTAAGCCCATTTGTAATTTCAGTAAAACGAGTAAACATATCAGTTATGGACTCAGTAGATTTCATTTTAAACAATTCATACTTGTGTACTAATATGTTTACTTTTGTCTCCTTAACTTGATTGGTCCCTTCATGAGTGACCTCAAGTTTGTCCCAAATTTCTTTAGCAGAGATGCAAGTAGATATTCTATTAAATTCACTTACATCTAATGAGCAATAAAGTACATTTATAGCTTTTGCATTTAACTGTGCCAATCTTCTATCACTTTCATTCCAATCCATTTCTGGTTTGGGTATGATAGTGCCCTCTATATTAAGTGTGGGTGTGTGAGGCCCTCTAGTAATGATGTACCATAATTCATAGTCTAAAGCTTGAATGAATATCCTCATCCTAGCTTTCCAATATGTGTAGTTTGTGCCATTAAATAGAGGTGGTCTATTTGTGGATTGCCCCTCACTCATTGAACATCCCACTTGGGTTGTCATGATCTTTAACTCTTGATTGTGAGATCAATGAGTACTATTGGAGCACCTTGCTCTGATACCACTTGTTGCCCAAGGTGACAAGCCAAGAGGGGGGGTGAATTGGTTTCTTTTAATTTTAACTATCTTACTTGTGTTAAATGATGAGTTAGTGAACTTAAACAAATCACAATGCAAACAACAAGAAGTATAGTGGTTCGGTGCTCTCCTTAGCACCTACGTCCACTCCCCAAGCGACCCCTTGGGAATTCACTATAATCCCGCGGATTACAGTTCGATTGTTTTCCGGGCTCACAATCCAAAAACCTTTACACTTTGGTTTTCCGGGTTCACCAAAAACCTATGTTGGTTTTACGGGCTCACCAACGAACCTATGTTGGTTTTTCGGGCTCACCAACGAACCTTTACAATTGGTTTTCCGGGTTCACCAATCAACCTATTCCGTTGGTTTTGCGGGCTAACCAACCAACCTTTACAAGTAGTTGACAAATAAAGGAAGAAGATTTAAACTCCTACATGAGCAAATAAAACAATATAATCTAAAAGAAGTGTTTAGAAAGTATTTATCGCTTGTAGTGACTTCTCTCTTCTTTGTCAAGGATGCTTCACTCTTCAAGAGAGGATGGAGCTCTTGATGACTCTTTGAATCTGCTCAACCCCTTTCTTTGATTCTTGAATGAAGCACTTGGATGAAGAAGATTAGGGCACTTTCTCTTTCTTGTGTACTCTCTGATATTCTTTGGAAAGGATGTTCTATCTGATAAATAGTGCCCCTTTAAATAGTTTCCTACCTCCATTGGACAAGCCCCAATGGTTAGAATTCAAAAACTAGCCGTTACTCACTGTTGGAAGGACAAAAAGTACATCTGCAGAACTAGCCGTTATGCTTCTGCCCGTGTTTGGGTCGGCTCAACCTGTCCTTGGGTCGACCCAACTTTCACTTGGGTCGACTCAAACATTCCTTGGGTCGACCCTCTCAGAATCCACAGAAACTTGAAATTCAGCCTTCTTCACTTGGGTCGACCCAACCTTTCTTTGGGTCGACTCAAGGTTCAGTTGGGTCGACTCAACTTCTTCTTGGGTCAACCCTAACAGGGTTTCCAGAGAACCTTTTCTGTCTTCTGTTCTGTCTTGCCTTTGGGTCGACCCTCTCAGGGTTTGGGTCGACTCAAGCTTGGGTCGACTCAACTATATCTTGGGTCAACCCTCTCAGTAAATCCAGAGAACCATTTTCTGTCTTCTGTTTGAGGATCTTGATGTTTGGGTCGACTCATGCTTCCTTGGGTCGACCCAACTCACTATTCATTTGTGCCATTTTTGCAGAAGTGTGCCAAATGCTTTCTTGATGTACCGGGGTCGACCCAATCATCCTTTGGGTCGACTCAATCCACACTTTGCTGCATCTCAAGGTTAGATTCATTCAAATAAATAATGAAATGTATCTATATCAATTTATCCAAATATACTGAGAGTAATAGACTTATAAATGAAGTATCGATTTAACTTATAACATACTCTAGATAATTGCTTGTTAATCATCAAAATAACACTATCATCCTCATTATGTAATAATCTTTCTTATAGGGATCAAACATAACTTGCAGAAGGCTCTTTTATGAAATGATATACTGCCAAGGGCTTAACTGCAAAATTTCATTTATTGGCCAAATGGGTTCGGGTTTCGGGTTTCAGGTTTCGGATTTTGGGTTCGGGTTCGGATTTCGGGCTCGGATCTGCACTGGGTTTCGAGTTTCAGGTTTTCTCTTTTTTTTTTGTTTCGGGTTTCGGGTTTGGACCGGCCCTAGTTGGGCTCACGGTGAACAGGGCCCATGCTTGGCCCCGTTCGGCCTGTAAGGGCCATCATCTTCCCCAAACCCCCCCATGAACAGGGGAGATAGAAACCGAGAGAAGGGAGAGGAAAGAGGTAGAGGCCGGCTGGGTGGCCGGAGGCTGTTGCCTGGTTGACGGCCAGCTGGCCGCAGTGGCGGCCGACGACCGCCTGTGGTGGCTGACAGGGAGGAAGAGACTGAGAGTGGTCTCAGTCCGGAGCAACCCTTGCTCCAACGTCCACTCTCCAAGCTTCACTTGGAAGTTCACTATAATCCCTTGGATTGCAGCCAGTTGTTTTACAAGCTCAAACCAACTTGTTGTTTTCGCGAATCACAACGAACTCGGTCGGTTTTCACAGGCTCACCGACTAGAACCACCCGATTGTTTTTCCGGGATCACAATCAAACCCTTACACTGTTGGTTTTACTTGGCTCACCAACAAACCTTACAACCCTTGATTCAATCTCCTGATTGAATCAAGTAAGAAAACATTTGGGAAAAGATACAAGGAAAGCTTCTTAAAAAGCAAATATGAATCAATATGAATAGAGTAAAGTTAGAAGCCCTCAAACAGATTTCGGAAGAGGAGAAAGGGCTTCTCGAACTCTAAGTCTCCTCTTTGAGTGCACTGAAGATTTGATGTCAGAAGAAGAGCCTTGAATGCGAAGAAGAGACTTCTAGGAATTATTGAATGCGTTTCTTCCTTCTTTTACTTGTCTTTTCCCTCAATGGATACTTGATAGTTGGAAATCACTTAATGCACAGATGGAGTAACTCTCTCTTATCTACTACTGTTTACTCTGGCTATTTAAACAGTTCCTTTTGAAAAATAGCCGTTAGACACTGACTTGTAGCCGTTCTGCACAGTCTGCACCTCCTGACAATGTATCCGTTGGTGTTGGAGTCGACTCGGCTGTTGCGGAAGTCGACTCATGCTTTACTGGAGACGACTCGCCCACTGTTCAGAATTTGAATTAAAGTGTCGTCCCAACCTGGAGTCGACTCGGTCGTTGCTGGAGTCGACTCGCCAAGATCTGGAGATGACTCGGCATTTTGGAGATGCCTCGTTCTCAGGATTCCAGAGATCTATTTTTCTGCATTTCTCTCTCGAGTCGACTCGGATCCTCTTGGAGTCGACTCGGCTCTGAGGGCCCGAAAAAACCGATCCTCTGTCTGTTGATCTAAGCTGCCTCGGAGTCGACTCGCACTTTGTTGGAGTCGACTCGGCTGACTTGGGGTCGACTCTCGAATTCTCGGAGTCGACTCGTTCACAGGGTCAGTGAGTTTGGTTTTCTGCCTTTCAGTCCGCTTTCCTCTGAGAGTCGACTCTGGCATGATTAGGAGTCGACTTGCCAAACGTTGGAGTCGACTCGCATCCTTCTGGAGTCGACTCCGGTAACAGGGTCTAGAAAATACTTCTCTGTCTTTTTGTCTGACTCCTTTGGAGTTGACTCGGATCTGTAGAGAGTCGACTCGTCAAGTATTGGAGTCGACTCAAAATCTTCGAAGTTGACTCAGTGACAGGGTCTGAAATTCATCGTTCTGTCCTTCTATCTGTTCTCAGTCGGAGTCGCTCGTAGTGTACCAGAGTCGACTCCGAGGTTGTGCCAGAACTTCTGAAATACTTAGAGTCGACTCGCAATCTTCCGGAGTCGACTCGAGCTTCAGACTTTGGCTCAATTGAGTTTAACACTTAGCCAAAATACTTTGAACCAAGGCTCGATGCTCTTAAAGATAAATTCATATATATTCACCTGAAACACTAGATTGAATTCATTAGTACAACATGAAATATACTCAAATGCTTTGAGCTCATCAAAAATCAAATGGGGGTATAATCAATCACTCCACAAAAATCAATTAGATGTTGGCCTTAGGATTTTCGAGCTCAATTAGGCTCTTGGAAAGAAGCGGCTGAAAGCTACTCCAGTGAGAATTTAGTAATTAGTGATGTCTAGGAAAGTTTTACAACAGTGAGAATTGTTACGGGTATTGTGGTACCGGTGTATCCTCTGGCACCACCACACACCCCGGACTTTCCTGGTCACTGGTTATTGGATCGCTTAACTGGTAAGCTCAAGCTTAATCTGAAAGGGAGATTAGGAGCTGTCTAATCTAGGAGAGAATTTCAGAAACTTTTTAACTGATAAATCTCTGTGCAACTAGATTAAAAGCTACTAAACCTTCTTTAACCTCAAGATTAAAGAGCCAATCCATTATGTAGTGTTGATTGTGGTCATCTTGGTCTAGCCCTTCTTCTTCTTCTTTTAGGATTTCGTTTAGGAGTCGAGTCTAATTAGTTGTGGATAATGTATGCATGGTAGAAGATCATTAAGGGGTAAGTTAACACCATTTAACCCAGAGGTTTGAAAAAATTATTGTCACATCCGACGAATTATTGATCAACCACCAATCTCTACAATGGGTGATCATATTGGAACCCTGAATGAATTATTCACTCCTGCATCCGCTGTCCACCTTAATGTATAGTGTTGCCAATAAATACGCAGCCCAATTCGAGATTCGGGCTGGCAACAATAAACATGATACCCAAATTTTATGGGTTTGAGAGTGAACAACCGTATATTCATCTAAACAAATTTTTGACAATTTGTCAAACGTTTAGAAATCAAAACTTAGATGAAGAGGGTATTAAATTAAGGTTGTTTCCCATGACTTTAGAGGATCGTGCTGATGCATGGCTGTATTCTCTTGCTTCAAATTCCATCACATCATGGGAACAACTATCTAGGAGTTCATGGCTAAGTTTCTATCCCATGATTAAAATAGAAAAAATTAAGGATGCCATAAGAACTTTCAGAGGGAAAATCTGAAGAGGAATTTTTCCAACTATGGGAAACATTCCATGATCTGTTGGTCAAATGCCCACACCATGGGCTTGATAAGGCTGATTTGGTCCACTTCTTTTATAAAGGACTACCTCCGGCATATAGAAACCTGATCGAGTCCATGCACAAGGGTAGGTTCATGAACCAAACTCCGGATCAAGCCTATGAATTTCTTGTTGACTTAGCCGAGAACGCCCCAAAATTGGAGTAGCTATGGTGAAAAAGTAAATAGAGATGAGTTCGGATCTAGAGAACTAAGTACCTACGGAATAAAAATAGATCTGTTGCCCAAGTTGACAAGCCAAGAGGGGGGGTGAATTGGTTTCTCTTAATTATTGCTATCTTACTTTAGTCAATTGATGAGTGAGTGAAATCAGAACAATGCACAATACAAACACACAAGAAGTATAGTGGTTCGGTGCTCTCCTAAGCACCTACGTCCACTCCCCAAGCGACCTCTTGGAATTCACTATAATCCCGCGAATTACAGTTGGATTGTTTTCCGGGCTCACAATCCAAAAACCTTTACACTTTGGTTTTCCGGGATCACCAATAACCTATGTTGGTTTTACGGGCTCACCAACGAACCTTCACAATTGGTTTTACGGGTTCACCAATAAACCTACACCGTTGGTTTTACGGGCTCACCAACAAACCTTTACAAGGTGATTAAAAAGAAAGAAGAATGTTGAAACTCCCAGATGAGCAAATATAACAATTATAAGCTACAAAGAAGAGTTTAGAGAATAGTTATCGCTTGGATGAAACTTCTCTCTTCTTTGTCAGGAATGCTTCACTCTTCAAGGGTGGATGGAGCTCTTAATATCTTAGAATCTGCTCAACCACTTCCTTTTGACTCTTGAATGAAGCACTTGGATGAAGAAGATTAGGGCACTTGTCTTTCTTGTGTAAGCTTTGATATTTTGCAAAAGGATGTCTTTCTCTGATGAATAGTATCCTTTAAATAGTTTTCCTCACCCATTGGACAACCCCCAATGGTTAGAATTCAAAAACTAGCCATTGCTTGCTGTTGGAAGGACAAAAAGTACTTCTGCAGAACTAGCCGTTATGCTTCTGCCCGTGCTTGGGTCAACTCAGCTTTTATTGGGGTCGACCCAACTTTCACTTGGGTCGACTCATGCAACATTGGGGTCGACCCTCTCAGAAACCACAGAACCTTATATTTCAGCCTTCCTTCACTTGGGTCGACTCAACACTTTTTGGGTCGACTCAAGGTTCAGTTGGGTCGACTCAACTTCCACTTGGGTCGACCCTCTCAGGGTTTCCAAAGAACCTATTTTTGAATGTCATTGCCTTTGGGTCGACTCATGTTAACTTGGGGTCGACTCAAGTTTGGGTGACTCAAGTTTCATTTGGGTCGACCCTCTCAGGGTTTTCAGAGAACTGTTTTCTTGAGGCTTGAGGATTGGGTCGACTCATCCTTTACTTGGGTCGACCCAAGTCTGTTCATCCGTGCCATTTTTGCAGAAGTGTGCCAGATGGTTTCTTGATGTGCCGGGTCGACTCAATGAATCTTGGGGTCGACTCAATCCACACTTTGCTGCAATTTAAGGTTAGATTCATCCATATAATCAATAAAATAAACTTTAAACAATTTTAAATATATGTCATGGTAGTGCTACATACTCCAAACAATGAAAATTACTATTGTCCACTTAAGAGTATGTTTCACTTGAAACTTTGCCGAATTAGAATTTAGAATTCACTATCCCTTTCCTATCGCAAATTTTATCTCATTAATAATCATTGAAATACATCTTAATCTCATTATACTAATGTATCGAGAGTGACGGACTTATTAATGATGTATCGAATTAACTTGTAACATACTCTTAATCATTGTATTAATCATCAAAATACCACTATCATCCTCAATCTCCCCCTTTTTGATGATTACAAAATATTGAGTATGAGCCTATTGATACTTATCTTAAAATTAGTTTTAGAAGGGCTCAAGTTGCTGAATTTCAGCTTTTCAAATTTGAGAGTGAAGTCTCCCCCTATTTCATCCAAATGTTTCCAATTTGACCTTTTGAATTACTCCCCCTTTCTTTTATATTTCATTAAAGATGAAACTTCAAAAATTTGAGATAAAGCATGAGTTTCAGATTATGTATCGAGGTGTGAAAGGTATGTGCCAAATTCTGAAATTCTATGTGCCAAATTCTGAAATTCGATTTAAATCTTAGACTTTAACATTTTCATTGTTACAATTGCTCCCCCTTAAATGTACAGTCTTTTCCTATATAATTTTCAACTTGTTTGTCAACTTATTTCTCTTTCCTTGCTTCTCCCCTTTTTGTTATCATCAAATAGATACAATAAGTAGACACAATAATAAAACAGTTCAATTTCATTGATCAAAATGGAACATTGTATACATTAATGCCAAAACAAAACAATGTTCCTCAATCAAAGTACAAAGTACATGATCAACACAAAATACATATGAGAACTAGATAAATCCTAGGCTAATCAAATGCTAAATCATAGCCTAGGGGTATCTAATGGCTGTGATCTAGTCCTCATCCTCCTAGCATAAGTGGCGAGGGGAGGTCGAGCCTGATGGGACTGAGTCTGTGTAGAGCTCGGTGAGCTGGATGACTCTGTGCCGAAATCTCTGACTCAGCTGCCTGGGGCACAGATGGTCCATGAACCTCTCTCTCTCTCCGTAGAGCTCCTACCTGCTCTCTAAGATCGCTAATCTCAGCAGTCATAATATCCAATCTGCTCGTCATCCATCAGTGATAGTCCTCGCCTGAGCTGACATAAGCTCAGTCATCCTACTCCAAACTCATCTGTATCCGTGGAACAGATGACGAAGGTCCAGCCTCTGAAGGTGCGTAGGATGATCCCAGTCCTCATCCTCAGGGATGGGTCTCCAATCTCTGGTGCATCACCCTCTGGTGCATGAATCCCTGCTCCTGCACGCACCCACTGCCCGTTCACCTTCTCATAACCCATGCGAATAGGGATCGTGCAGTGTAGTGTCAGTGAATAGTAGATGCCTGGAGATCTCCCCTCTACTGATATGTCATGCTGTCGGAAGATCAGGTGAGTATCATACCATAAGGCAGGGAGACTCGAATTGCATATGACCTTTCTCATCTGCCTAAGAGTATCATAGCTGGGAGGTTCAGGGGAATGCCCTGAATAATGTGCTCCATGACGACCAGTCTCGCTCAGAAATGAGATCAAATCTTCCGCTTTCGGAAACAAAATCCGACCTATGAAGTTGTGCAACAACCTCATTTCAGCTGAAAGAGAGCTTGCTATTACATTTTCTGAATAATCAAATCTTCATTCTCAAGAATCAACTGCAAGGCTCTCAACTTATTTTCGGGCTTTTCTGGAGTTGCCTTCGCAGGGGAGATGAAGCAACTCACTCAAACTCTCTTCTGAAACCCTAACCCTTACTCCTCGGACTTCAGATATAAGCCCTCCCATTCCAGTTTTCAGGAAGGCATAGAACTCACGAACAATCCTAGATCACCACATCTAGGGAGCAAAGATACTCCCATCCTTGCCTTCGGATCCATTCCCCCAAACGGAACCCTTCTTGATCCAAAAACTCGGAGTGGATCCTTCTCCCCGTGGTAACGGTCTCCCCGCAATATTTGCAAGTTGGACTGAAGGAGGGAGGAGGAGGAGGCTCTACACGTGTCTCACCTTGTGGAGCACTGTAGAAGGCTCTGTAGCTCTATCAACACGGGTGGTCCGTGAAACCCTCCCGGATCGCTTGGCTACGGCTCTCTTGGGTCCCATTTCTTCAAGATCTTGATCTAACGGCTTGGGGAAGCTTCCTTCTACTGTTTGGAGATGATTGGAAGAGATTTGAGAGTGGAGAATAGGGTTTTTGGAAGAGGACAAAGTGAAAACAGTGCCCTAGATTGCTCACGGGTCCCCCTTTTAACAGTGGGGTCCCGTCGTTGGGTCGACCCTAGATTTTTCTTGGGTCGACTCAACGTTGGGTCGACCCCATTCTGGGTTGGGTCGACCCTAGTTCAGAAATTTTTCTTTCTCTTCCTTTTCTTTTAAAAATTTTCCTTTCTTCCAATCCTTACAAATTCTTACTGGACAATGATACATGAGTAAGGAATCTATAGATGACTAGTTTGACTAATGTTTCATGGGTTTTTAGAAATGGGAGGAGAGTATCATGAGACAGCTTGCTCCTTTTTATATCTCCTCAATCAAAAGGATCACATATGCCTAATTCCCTCCTAAGCATGCAAAATCTATCTTCACTCAAAGGTTTTGTGAATATGTCAGCTAATTGTTTCTCAGTACATACATGCTCAATACATATGTTTCATTTTGCACATGATCTCTAATAAAATGATATCTTATTTCAATGTGTTTGGCTTTAGAGTGCTGAACCGATTTTTAGTAAGGTTGATGGCACTAGTATTATCACACTTTATAGGAATGTTATCTAGTTTAACTCCATAGTCCTCTAGTTGTTGCTTAAGCCATAGTACTTGAGCACAACAACTGCCGGCAGCTATATATTCAGCTTCAGCCGTTGACAGTGCTACTGAATTCTGCTTTTTGCTAAACCATGATACTAAGTTATTTCCTAAAAATTGACATGTTCCACTAGTGCTCTTCCTATCTAATTTGCATCCAGCAAAATCTGCATCTGAGTAGGCAAGCAAATCTAGACAGGAGTCTCTTGAGTACCATAATCCTATGTTTGTAGTTCCTCTTAAATATCTAAGGATTCTTTTAACAGCACTTAAATGTGACTCCTTAGGATCTGATTGGTATCTAGCACATATTCCCACACTAAACACTATGTCTGGTCTACTAGCAGTAAGGTAGAGCAAAGATCCAATTAATCCTCTATAAAGCTTCATATCAATACTTTTTCCTTTCTCATCTTTGTCTAGCTTACTAGTGGGATTCATTGGGGTGCCTTCCCTTGTGATTTTCATTCCCAAACTTTTTAATATTTCCTTTGTATACTTAGTTTGATGAATGAAGATACCTTCTTTGTTTGCTTGATTTGTAATCCGAGAAAGAAACTTAGTTCTCCATCAAACTCATCTCGAATTCTCCTTGCATTAAATTAGCAAACTCTTTGCAAAGATTATCATTTGTGGCACCAAAGATTATGTCATCTACATATATTTGTACCACTAGCAGATTTTTGTCTTTCTTTTGAAAAAAAGTGTTTTATCTACATTTCCTCTACTGAAAGTCATTATTTAGTAGAAATTTGCTTAGTCGATCATACCAAGCCCTAGGTGCTTGCTTCAATCCATATAATGCCTTATGTAGTCTAAACACATGATTTGGCAATTCATGATTTCAAAACCAGAGGTTGCTCTACATATACTTCTTCCTCTATAAAACCGTTTAAGAAGGCACTTTTTACATCCATTTGATACAATTTGAAATCCATGAAACATGCAAAAGCTAGAAGTAATCTAATAGCCTCTAATCTAGCTACGGGAGCAAATGTTTCCTCAAAATCTATCCCTTCTTCTTGATTGTATCCCTTAGCTACAAGTCTAGCTTTATTTCTTATAACTACCCCATTTTCATCTAATTTATTTCTAAAGATCCATTTTGTTCCAATTACAGAGTTATGCTTTGGTCTCTCAGTTAATGTCCATACATTACTTCTTTTGAATTGATTTAATTCTTCTTGCATAGCATTTATCCAATTGGTATCTTTTTCAGCTTCTTCATAAGTCTTAGGTTCTAACTGTGAAACAAAAGCAAGATAATCATTTAAATTTCTAAGAGAGGATCGAGTTCTTACCCCTTGAGATGGATCACCAATGATTAAGTCTTTAGGGTGTCCATATGCATACCTCCATTCCTTTGGCAAGTCTTGAGATTGTGGTGGCACGCGATCATTTTCCTTATCTTGATTTGGCACGTCATCAAGATTCAATTTTTCAAAGTTAATAATTCCTGCATCATCATCAAGGATATTTTCTTTCCTAGCAGACTCACTATCAGACTCATCAAATATGATATTAACTGACTCTTCGACTACAAGAGTTTTTTATTGAATACTCTGTATGCCCTGCTAGATGTGGAGTATCCTAAGAAGATACCTTCATCTGACTTGCATCAAATTTACTTAGATCCTCCTTGCCATTGTTTAAAATGAAACATCTACATCCAAATACTCTAAGATATTTAGCGGTTGGTTTCTTATTCTTCCAAAGTTCATAAGGAGTTTTCTTGGTTATAGGTCGTATTAAAACCGATTTAGAATATGGCAAGCAGTGCTTATAGCTTCAGCCCAAAAGTACTTTGGAAGATTTGACTCGCACAACATGTGCGTGCCATTTCTGCCAAGGTCCTATTTTTTCCTTTCAACAACCCCATTTTGTTGAGGCGTTCTAGGTGCTGAAAATTGATGTGAGATACCATTTTCATTACAAAATTCTTCAAAGTGTTGATTTTCAAATTCAGTTCCATGATCACTTCGAATTGCTATTAAGGTGAGCTTCTTTTCATTTATGATTTTTATAATATTTCAAGAATGCTGAAAATGCTTCATTCTTATGTGCCAAAAATGAAACCCATGTATATCTTGAAAAATCATCTACTATAACTAGTCCATACTTCTTCCCTCCTAGACTCGGTTCTAGTGGGTCCAAATAGATCCATATGTATGAGTTCAAAAGGCCTAGTGTTGATACTATATTCTTTGATTTGAAGGATGATTTTGTTTGTTTTCCTAATGAGCATGGTCCACAAATTTTGTCCTTTTCAAAGATCAATTTTGGCACATCTTTTATTAATTCCTTCTTGACTAGTTTTGATATTAATTCCATACTAGCATGTCCTAGTCTACGATGCCAAAGCCAACTTGTTTCATTTTTCTTTTCTTCATTAGTAATTAAACATAATCCATTTTTCTTGCCTAATTCATGAAGATCTACCATGTAAATATTTCTTTGCCTTTGTCCTATAAGTACAATGCTATTATCTTTAGGATTTGTGATTATGCATACTGATGCTTCAAATGTGACTTTAAACCCTTTATCACAAAATTGACTTATGCTAAGTAGGTTATGTTTCAAACCATTAACTAATAAGACATTTTCTATGAAGTAGATGGAGTAATGAAAATTTTACCCTTTCCAATGATATACCCTTTTCCATTGTCTCCATAGGTTACTACTCCACCCTTCTTAGATTCCAAGGTGACAAATTGTCTACGTCACCGGTCATGTGTCTTGAACAGCCGCTATCTAGATACCATCGTTTATCCACCTTATTAGCTGCAAGACACCCCTGCAATCAAGATCAAGAATGAGCTTTAGGTACCCAAACTATGTTGGGTCCTTTAGGGTTAGTACTTGATGTTCCTTTTGGAACCCAAACTTTCTTGAATTTAAGCTTATAATTATTACTCAATTTGTTGTGCTAGACTTTCTATAGTTACATTCATATGCTTTATGTCCTAATTTATTGCAAGCAATGACAAGTTATATTTTCATTTTTAGCTTTTACAAATATGTTCTTTAAGTATTTTTGTTTCCTATTTGTTTTATATCCTAATCCAGCTTTATCATATACAGCTTTTTGACTATCAAGAATCATATTTAATTTGGTTGAGCTAAGTGTAAACTTATCTACTAAGGATTTGTATTTTTCAGCATCTTCTTTTAACTTGACATTTTCAGCAATTAGATTCTTGGTTTCATTTGTGATTCCTACTTAATGTTTCATAGTTATTAGATAGTTTCAGCTTATCTTTGATAAGAGATTGATTTTCTCTTTTAGAACTTTATTTTTATTGATTAGTTTTTGTGTTCTTCCATGAGTTCTAAAAATGCATCATGTAATTCATCAACAGTAAAATCACATTCAAGTTCAGAATCTACCTCATCGTCATTGGCCATATGGCAGATTTGGGCCCTCTCTTGATGATCTTCCTCTTCCGAACTTGACTCCTCACTTTCACTCCATTCAGCCATGAAGTTTTCTTCTTAAGTTTTCTTGCCATCCATTTAATTCCGGGCAATCTATCTTATAATGCCCGGGCTTGTTACACTCATAACAAATTGGTGTTTTTTTCCTTTTCTTTGTCCTTACCCTTTTCTTTGCTTGAGCTACCTTTGAAGAAGGGCTTCTTTTTATGAAATCTCTTCTTCCTCTCATAAATTTTCTGAATTTTCTTCCAAGCATAGCCATTCCTTCTTCATCAAATTCCTCATCATCATCAGATTCTTCCGATTCAGTTTCTTGTTTTGGAGTGGTAGACTTTAAGGCAATGGTCTTTCTTCTCTTGACCTCATCTTCTGAATTTTGCCTCATGGTCAACTCATGGGTCATGAGTGATCCTAAAGTTCCTCCAATTGCAGTGTATTGAGGTCCTTTGCTTCCTGAATTGCTGTTACCTTGGCCTCCCAAACTCTTGGTAGAGACCTGAGAATTTTTCGCACCAATTCAGAGTTAGTATAAGACTTTCCTAAACTCTTTAGCCCATTTATGATTTCAGTGAAACGAGTAAACATTTCAGTTATGGACTCAGTGGATTCATTTTAAACAACTCATACTTATGTACTAATATGTTTATTTTTGACTCCTTAACTTGATTAGTTTCTTCATGTGTGACCTCAAGTTTATCCCAAATTTCTTTTGCGGAGATGCATGTAGATATTCTATTGAATTCACTTACATCTAGTGAACAGTAAAGTATATTAATCGCTTTAGCATTTAGTTGTGCTAGTCTTCTATCACTTTCATTCCAATTCATTTTGGTTTGGGTATGATAGTGCCTCTATACTAATTGTGGGTGTGTGTGGTGTTGGGAACCGCCCATGCCGCTGATATTTCAAAAATTTTTCAGATGGCAGCGGAATCGGCATGCACGGGTTCGACGTTCATCGCATGAACGTTGTTTCGAGACCTTTCGTAATTAGGTAAGAATTAAAACTTTTAAAACTATTAGGAAGATCAAATCTTCACCTTGCGCGGGTAGATGATCACCGCAAATCTGAATTTGTGGTTTTGGAAGAGGGTTCGCTTGAAGCCGTTCAAACGTCCGGCCTCTACGGGTATCCACACGAAGTAGGATCCGATCCAAGCTCTCTATCTCACCGGGTGCTAGCTCCCTTACAAAGATAGCTTTGATGGCTGATGTCCTCTCTTTCAATCAACTCTTGATTGCACTAGAGAGGAGGAAGAAGAAGGATCTTGAAGAAGAAGAAGAAGATCAAATCCCTTCGCAGCCTTCTTTTCTTCACACGCGCTGAAGCCAAGGAAGAAGACCAAGAGGAGGGAGACGCCTCCTCTTCTTTTCCTTTGCTGATGGCGGCTGAACCAAGGGTGGAGAGGGAGAGGGTGGCCACGGCTTGGAGGAAGAGGGCTCTTCTACCTTGGGGCCGGCCCTAGTCCTCCTTTTATAAGGAGTGGAGCTCCTAACAATTAGGAGCTCCAAGACAATCTTCCAAAGAGGGAAGGGGGCGCCGGCCCCTCTCTTCATGCCGCACACAAGGAGAGGAGGAGGGGCGTGATCCCTCCTTCTTGTGTTGCCCTAATCCTCTTCCAAAGAGGATTGGGTGCCTCTCTTATGGTTAAGTCCCAATCTAATTAGGATTGACCATATTGGGTTCAATCTACGCTAGTCCTAATCCAATTAGGACTTGAATGAACCATGACTCAATTGAACTCTTCAATCCTAATCCAATTAGGAGTCATGTTGATTCATTAGATTAATTAATTTAGACTTAAGGAATCCTAATCCAATTAGGATTTGTTTAATTTTAGTACTAATCCAATTAGGACTCTATTTGAATCCGAAGTCCTAATCCGATTAGGACTCTAGGAATCCTACTCCAAGTAAGGAATCCAATTTTAAATTCAAAACTCCTAATCTCATTAGGATTTTAGGAATCCTATCCCAAGTAGGAATCCCAGTCCTACTCCAACTAGGATTCCCAGTCCTAATCCAATTAGGACTCTAGGTATCCTACCCGAAGTAGGATTCTTGTTTCAAGTCCAATTAATTAATTCCCTTTGTTCCTTCTTCAACTTCTTTATCAATCAAATTGATTACTTGTGATTCTTAATCACGATTTCAACCATCGGATCGGTCAATACTTCTAGTGTGTGTGACCCCATAGGTTCTATTCTGACTGGTAGTGAGATATATTGTGATCTCTATCACTATATCATTGAAAACTCCTTTCAATGGGTTGGAACGATTCCAACTCAACTCATTAGGGTTTATCGATCATCAAGATAATCCCTATGAGTCCCACCATCCACCAGTGACACCTAGCAGCATGTAGTGGCTACCCAGCAGAATGGAATGATGAACCTCTAGGTGCAGTTAACATGTGATACAGTCCTACTATCGTGGATCCCTACAGGACGGAGGTCATGGACAACTCGTCAAACCCCATCGTCTGTCATATGTCAAGATTTATTCGACTTGAGTTCGATAGTGGAAAACTCTTTTTCCACTTTATATTACTGCCCTGGCCAAGGTCTTAGAACTCAGTCTAACAAATCACATAGGATCACTCCTCTTCTATCAAGGTCGATAGATTCCTTATAGGTGCATACCCTACTCCTACAGTGAACCTACTGCAGCCAATCTACACTGCATGGACCCATATGGCTAGAGACCATGTATGTGTGCAGTCAAACTACAATAACCTCACTGTGAGTAGCCGAAGCACCACAGGTCAAAGGACCAGTCACACTACTGCAAACATCAAGCAAGTCACTGACGAGTGGATAGACATCCAAGTGACTTCTTGTCTTGGTCACGCTCAGTACCCTTGTTCTCTATCAAGCACCTGCACTATCACTTCAGTGTCCCTACACTGTGGACTCAAGTCTCGTCCATCCAGAAGGAAAGTGATCTGTGCACTGATCGATCGATCACCGTCCTCGTGATGATCCATTGATCAGGAGCATTTAGAAATTAATCACCAATGATACATGGCTCAAATTCTCAACTCTTGAGAATATGTATCATCATCTTATTAATTTCTTGGACGATTCATAGACACATAAACAATATGAATGAAAAGATGCCTTTTATTTATTCAATAATAAATAGTCAAGTACAAAATTATGTCCCTAGAATCAACAATGTGTCAGCCAAATTGGCTTCTAGGGCATACATCTAACAATCTCCCACTTGCACTAAAGCCAATTGGTCATATATCTTAGGCCCATCTTCTCAAGGTGGGCTTCAGTCTTTTTGCTGACTCAGCTGCTTAGTGAACGGGTCTGCCACGTTATCCGCGGAGTCTACTCTCTGCACCTCTACATATTTCTTCTCCACATAGTCGCGTATGAGGTGAAAGCGCCGCTCTATATGCTTAGACTTCTGATGAGACCTTGGCTCCTTAGCAAGGGCTATGGCGCCATTATTATCGCAGTAGAGTGTTATGGCATCTGATGTCATCACATCCAACTCTGCAATGAATTTCTTGAACCAGAAGCCTTCCTTAGCAGCTTCAGAGGCGGCGATGTATTCAGCTTCCATAGTAGAATCAGCAATGATCGGTTGTTTAGAACTCTTCCAATTCACCGCACCACCATTGCACAAGACACGTATCCAGATGTTGACTTCCTGTCATCGACATCAGTCATGAAGTCTGAATCTGTGTACCCTTCTACCTTTAACTCTGATGATCCTCCAAAAACCAAGAATAAATCTTTAGTTCTTCTCAAGTACTTAAGAATATTCTTCACAGCTGCAGTGTTCTTCACCCGGATTCGACTGATATCTGCTTGTGACACTCACAGCAAGAGCTATATCAGGTCGTGTACATAGCATGGCATACATGAGGCTTCCTATTGCCGATGCATAAGGGAATCTTGCTCATGCGTTGAATCTCTTCAGATGTGTTGGGGCACATCTTCTTGGAGAGATGAATTCCATGCCTTAGGGTAAGAGACCTCTCTTGGAGTTTTCCATGCTGAACCTCTTCAGCACCTCCTCTATGTACATTTTCTGTGACAGGCCAAGCATCCTTTTAGATCTATCTCTATAGACCTTTATTCCCAAAATATAGGATGCTTCCCCAAGGTCTTTCATGGAGAATTCTTTTGACAACCAGACCTTAACCGAGGTTAGCATGGGAATATCATTCCCTATTAGGAGAATGTCATCTACGTACAGTACGAGAAAAACGACAGCACTCCCACTAACCTTTTTGTAAACACACGGTTCCTCTTCGTTTTTGATGAAATCAAACGTTTTGATTGCGTCATCGAAACGAGTGTTCCAACTCCGAGATGCTTGCTTTAGTCCATAGATGGACCTTTGCAGCTTGCAGACCTTGTGATCTCCATCACTGGAAGTGAAACCCAAAGGCTGTTCCATATAGATATCTTCATCAAGATATCCATTCAGGAAAGCAGTTTTCACATCCATCTGCCAAATTTCATAATCATGAAATGCTGCAATGGCAAGCAATGTTCGGATGGATTTTAGCATGGCAACAGGTGAAAAGGTCTCCTGATAGTCAATGCCTTCGCGCTGACTATACCCTTTCGCCACAAGCCTTGCCTTATAGGTCTCTACCTCTCCATCCGAACCTATCTTCCTTTTGTAGATCCATTTGCATCCAATAGGTACAATACCTTCTGGTGGATCTACTAAGGTCCAGACTTGGTTGGAACGAGTCTAACTCTGACTTCATAGCTTCCAGCCATTTCTCGGAATCGACATCAGATATCGCCTCGTTGTAGGTTTTGGGATCCTGTATGTGATCCCTATCTCCCACCAGGAACATTTCCTCGGTATCCTCTTCTAGTATATACCTAAGTATCTATCGGGAGGATGGGAGACCCTACTAGATCTACGAGGTGGTCGAGGGACATCGTGTATTGGCTCTGTATGAATGGGTTCAATAGGATCCATGACTCGTTGCTTTTTCAGAGACTTTCTCTTCAAGCTCAATTTTCCTCCCACTGCCTCTATCAAGGATAAACTGATTTTCCAAGAAGATGGCATGACGGCTCACAAACACATTGTGATCCTCTGAGACGTAAAAAATTGTATCCTAATGACTCTTTAGGATATCCTATAAAACGAGCACTTATGGTCCTAGCCTCTAACTTGTCCGCCTGTAGTCTCTTGACAT